>NW_022060094.1:0-144057 GCF_007399415.2 Gopherus evgoodei
TCTTCCGCCCCCCAATTACAGCAAACCCTTTCACCTTTTTGTCCACGAGAGGGGCGGAATTGCTAGTGGTGTCCTTACCCAGCTGAGCGGGCCCCACCATTTCCCGCTTGCTTTTTACTCTCAGCAAATCGACCCTGTCGCTCAGGGAACCCCATCCTGCACCCGGACTCTGGCAGCAGCTGCCCTGCTGATCACAAAGGCAAAGAGGCTAACCCTGGGTCATTTTACCACGGTTTGGACCTCTCATGCCTTGTCAGCCCTTCTGCGTAGGGGCACAACCCAAGTCTTTTCGGCCCATCGTCAGCAACAGCTAGAGGCCGAACTCTTAGAAGACACTAACCTAATTTTTGAAAGGTGTGGACCCCTTAATCCAGCTACCTTGCTTCCTGACCTGCCAGTCCCCCAGGACCAGCACGACTGTGTGGAAGTAGTTTACAGCATCTTACAGATAAGAGACAACCTGTTTGACGTGCCACTGGACAACCCCGATTGCATCCTCTTCTCGGACGGAAGCTCCTTCTATGTTGATGGCAAGCGTTTCACTGGTTATGCTGTCACCTCTGAATGGGACATTCAAGAGGCCGCCTCACTGCCAGGCAACTGGGGAGCCCAAGCCGCTGAACTCTATGCCCTGGCCCGAGCTTGCCAGTTGGCCGCTGGTAAGACCGTTACCATTTTTACTGATAGCAAATATGCTTTTGGAGTTGCGCATTGTCATATCCACCTCTGGAAGTTTCGAGGTTTCCAGACAGCTGCCGGTAAACCCATTCAGCACCTCCCCCTCATCCACAAGCTTTTGGACGCCCTCCAAAAACCCTCTGTCCTGGCTGTAGTTCACTGCCGGGCCCATACTAAAGATAGCAGCCCCGTTACCCGTGGGAATGCCCTGGCTGACGCCTCCGCCAAGAAGGCTGCCACCTTACCTTTAGCCATGCCCACATTGGCTATTGCAACCTCCTCCTTTACTCCACCGCACCCCGTACCAGTACCCGCTGCTGAACTAAAATCATGGGAAAGCCTCGGGGCCACTCTGGTCAAAGGGACCTGGCTTATGCCAGATGGCCGAGCCTGCCTCCCTCGCTCCACATACCCTGTGGCAGTTCGCTGGCACCATGATAAAGGGGGTCACTACGGCACGCACGCCCTCGTGGACACTATCGCTCGCTTTTGGTATGCTCCAGGCATTCAACCCTATTGCCTATCAATAGTGAAAGCATGCAGCACATGTCAGCGTAATGGACCTGCTCCACCTCTTAACAAAATTAAGGGTGGAAGACCTCCGCCTGCTGCTCCATTTCAACATCTTCAAATTGATTTTGTAGATATGCCAAAGGCTTTTGGGAAAAAGCACCTCCTTGTTTTGGTTTGCCCTCTGACTTCCTGGGTCGAAGCTTTTCCTACTGCTAATTGTACTGCTGCCACAGTGGCGAAGATTCTCCTTAGAGATATTGTACCCCGTTTTGGCATCCCTCTTGTGCTCGACTCAGATCGCGGACCTCACTTTACTGGTCATGTCCTTGGCCATTTAGAACAAGGACTGGGCATTTCACACTCCTTTCATACACCCTACCACCCCCAGTCTAGCGGGAAAGTTGAGCGTATGAATAGGGAACTTAAGTTTACATTGGCTAAATACTGTCAGGAAACAGGATTAAAGTGGCCTCAGGTACTTCCCTTGGTCCTGTTTCACCTTCGTACTCGCCCAACCCGCGCATTGGGATTATCCCCCTTTGAACTGCTCTATGGACACCCCCCTTTCAAAGGCGGGGCGCTACCACGTGCTGATGTTTCACTATTGGGAGGGGATCATATGACTGCGTGTCAGTTTCTCTCCCTACAGGCTCGCCTCCGTACCCTTTGGAAAGCCTCGCAGTTTTCCCAGACCGTGCCGCTGGAGGAACAAATCCACCCGTTCCAACCAGGGGACTTCGTCTGGGCCAAAAAGTTCGTTCGTGACGACACCCTCCAGCCAAGGTTTACTGGACCCCACCAGGTTCTTTTGACAACCCAGACTGCAGTGTTCCTGGAAGGACGCAAATCTTGGATCCACCACTCCCACGTCAAGCCAGCCGTAGTGGACCACAGTGACGGACCAGCAGCTCTTGTCACCACTGAGGACACTGCCTTCGACCAGTGGACCAGCTTACCTCTCTCAGACATTAGACTTAAACTAACTCGAAAAAAATGAGAGGACCCTTTATTCTGACAACTGTATGTTTTTTATGCTTTTTCAGTTTATTTTCTGCTTATGAAGATAATGCTTTTATTAGATATTCCCACGAGGTTAAAACTCGTATTTTAGGAAATAGAAGTGATTGCTGGGTATGTACTCAATTTCCAGTAAATGCAGCACAGGGACTCCCCTTCACACCCATTCCCCTAACCACTGCTAATATGACTTGGATGCCACCGACTAGAATAAAAGATCCAGTCCAACCCAATCTTACATGGGACAAAACAGAAGTGCCAATTAACAAATATCTCAGGGTAACCAATCAAACAGGATCACTGTGTTTTGTTAAAGAAAAAGGGTCAACTTTTGTGGGAACAAGTAAATGCAACATATATTTTAATGGCACCGCCTTTAGTAAAAATCTTGGCTTCAAGCCTTGCGCATCCCACTTATCCCATATGTGGATCCCTCACCCCGATCCAACCTTTTCAACTTTTTCATGGAGGGGCAGGTTTTCAGAGTCAGTTTTTAAAAAGCCCTGCTCAGATCTCGAAGGTGTCCAACTAATTGTTAAAGGATACACAATTGCCTTCTACAACTGCTCAAGCAGTACTACACTGCCCTTTGAGGACAACACTACCAAATTGTGCCTCTGCAGTTCACACAACGACCCCTCTGCGTTACCAGGGGAACAGTGGTACAACGGGTGGTGGGTTACCTCCTACTTTGAGAAATGGAATACCCAAAACGCATTATATGGAACATACTGGGTGTGCGGGCCCAAGGCTTATTATTTTCTCTCCCCTGATTGGGCAGGGTCATGTTATTTGGCATGGCTAGCACCGCCTTCTCGGATCTCCCTCACTCCCCCTCATTTTCCCCACGTTCGTAACATCCGTGAAACTGACAGAGATATTAATCTCCGTGATGGTTTGTCCTGGCAGCGGTGGGCTGGTCACACTAGCTTGAAGGGTGCTATCATCCGTCTACAGGGACTATTAGAATCTTTGACCAATGAAACTGCAACCCTATTTGAGAACCAGGCCGGGGAAATGTCCCAGCTGCGCCAGTTGGCTTTGCAAAACAGAATGGCTTTAGATATGATGTTAGCAGCCCAGGGAGGAACTTGCGCCCTCATAAATGAAGAATGCTGTGTTTTTGTAAATGACACCTACTCTGACACTTTTCAACGTACCAAACACCTAAGGGAAATGGCTAAAAACTACTCCTCTGGCCAGCCACCTTATGATTGGTGGGGAGCCTTATGGAATTGGCTGCCCGGATTTGGGTGGGTTAAAAACCTTTTGGTGGGTGTTGTTGGGGCCATGGTAGTCCTTATAATACTGTGTTGCTGTATTCAGTGTGTCCCCTCCCTCATAAACTCATGTAAGTCAGTTTATTCTTTTCCCACTTCAGCTAAAAGCCTTACTCTCTTCGAATTGGCCCAGGCTGAAATTGCCAAGCGGCCCTTGAGATCTTGAAATAGGGTGTAGCTTTTTGATTAATAGTTATCTCAAAGCTACAAATGGGGGAATGTTGGGTCTAAACTTTTGGTGAACTTTGGAGCCAAAAAACACCCAGACTGGCCGTCTCTGCATAATCCTTTCTGAACCTTTTTTGAACAAAGCACTGACCTGCAAACTACTCATGACACCCCCTTCCTCAAGTAGCCATTAGCCTTTATCTCTATGCATTTACTTGTTAAACTTGCTCTTCCTGTAAAATCTTGATTGATTATGCATGACCATTATCTTTTATTAATCACTTTGTTTACTTCTGTGTATAAATATTGATGCTCACCCCTAATAAAGGGGCCACACTTATTCTAAAGCTTTTGGGGTAGTGTGAGCCCGTTGATCAACGCATTGGTGTCTGGTCTCTGACAGAATTGTGGGCCCATATTCCAACTCCGCACAACCTCGGGTGTTGGAGAGGTGAGTGAGGACTTGCTTTATTACCTAACAGAAGGACATTGTTTTCTCTAGGAAAGGGAGCATGGGGCTGGGAGCCATGAACCGGATGGAGATTCTCAGGATCTGCTGAGTGGGGTTTGCCCCTTACTCGGGGCTGAATGTGCAATGATTGGTAAAGTTCAGGAGAACTGCACCTGTGTTCCCCCTCTATGGTCCCGTGAGGCCACCCAGTCTCAAGTTTCCTGCTCCCCAGCCATTATCTCTCTTGGGTGGAGACCTGCATTGCTCTTCCTTCTGAGAGGGGTATTCCCAGGCTGACCAGTTACCTGCCTTCATTGTGTTATTCCAAGCAAATGATATTCTGCCTAACAGAGCAGCTTCACTTCTCTTCTCAGAGACACTACACAGTGTAAATGCTGTGTTTGTATGTTACCACATGGCTCTTTCTAAGCAAGCATATTTTAGTCTTATGGCAAATCGCCACACATTAAAATATATTAAAAATAATAAACGAAACCTATACAACAAGCTTACCAGAGATCACCCTGACTTCAGCGTGGGCTTTGGAAAGAGCTGTCTTTCAACCCCACTCAGGGATTTTCCTGTGGCTTTATGTTCTTCACACCCTTACCTCAGAACAAGAACAATGCCTGACTCTGAGTGTGACTCATTTATTGAGTTTGTCTCTTTGAAGAGTCCTTCCATATGTAATCAGCCAGACAATCTCTGCCCGAAGTGCAGCCTCAAAAGAAGGGTTTACAAGATCATAATTTGCATAGGGCCAGACCTAGATTAAATGGTGCCCCAGGCGAGAAGTGCCTTTAGGGCCCCCTACATTTGTTAAACTTTTGAATATCTTATTTTTTATCACATTTGTAGCCCATTTCATGACTTTGGTGCACGATTTGTGTGCATGATTTATCCCTGTCATATAAGAAGATAAATTTGCACACTAGAAGTTGTAAATCTGTATTTTGTTGCTAACAACAAAACAATACCCTGAGTGCTGCACCCCCCAAACCCTGGGTCATTTGCCCCTAAATCTGGGCATGCATTTGCGTTCCCTTCCCCTATACAAAATGTCCAAGGACAACCATTTCACTCATAGTATCCCCAATAGTGCTTTGAAGATCCTAATAACTCCCAGAGATTTCATTATTCATGACTTCCTCTTGAAGAATCTCCATGCAGTCCTACAACAGTACATAAACATTTGCATTTTTAATACAACAAAGTCCAAAGATGTTAGACTTAATTCAGCAAGGTTTTTCCAGGATATTGTCATTTCTGTCACAATGACAATCTTGCAATATAGTGTCTGAACCCCTGGCTGCACTTACTCAACACAAATCTTCTAGCCTTGCTTCCATCTATATGTGGTTGGGTCTTCAAGTTCTTCCTATGCTTTCTAGTCCATCTTGTATATATTTCCTCTGAAACCCAGAAGCTTACTAAATTCTTTACTATGCCATCCATCCATCTAATTTTGGGTCTTCCAACATTTCTCTTACCCTGCACTTCTACATTTAACTCCCTCTTTCCTATATGTTCTCCCGATTTTCTTTCTGCATTGCCAAACTATCTAAAGCTGGATTCCCTCAGATTTTTCTTCATAATTGGTATCACTTTCACACTTCCCTAGTTTGTTCTGAACATGGGCCATCTTTGTAACTCCAACCACCCATTTAAAATTTTCATTTCCACTGTATTCAAGATTTCCTCCTGTTTCTTCCTCAGTGCCCAGAATTCAAAGCTCTGCAAAAATGCAGATCTAATTACCATCTAGTGCATAGGATGAACACATGAATAGTCATATATCAGTTAAGTGTGACTATTGACCACTACCATGATTCATAATCTGTCTGCAGGATTGGGATCATACACAATCCTGATTGGGCTCAATCTCTCAGAAAGTCAAAAAGAGGAAGTCCTGTTAGCCTCCATTTATATTAGGTTATAGGGATACAACCATTTAGTCTAAACACTCAAGTGCATGCAATATCATGTCTATAGGGAAGAAGAGATGCACAAAAACATTACAGATGAATGAAAAAGCCCATTCAGCAAAGTTATACTTTCCTTCTTTCCATAGGATTTACATAAGGTGAGGCTGTCTGTTTGGTGAACCACTGTTGGGAGGATGCTCTATGGACAAATAAGACACAAAAATAAACTGTGGAACTCCTTGCACAAGGAGATATAGAGACCAGAAATGTAGGAAGAATCAGTAAGGGATTGCAGAAGAACACCCAGAGCTATCATAATTCTTTATGATAAGATTTTTGGAAGGAATATTAAATATCAAGCTTCAGGGCTTAACCAAACTCCAACAATTAGAGACTCTGCTATAGGGGACAGATTATCCCACATCTGTGTACTGTCAGGTTATTGACTCTTCCTCTGAATAGATGGTTCTGGTCACTGCCAGAAAGAGGATTCGAGACTAGATGGCATGTCTCACTCAATATGGCAATTCTTATGTTCCCTGATACAGACAATGGCAGTATAAGAAGTGAGTAATTTTCTTCTTCAGCAGCTTCCTTTATCCAAAGATCTCAAAGAACGTCATGTGTATCATCATATATTTTATTAATTTAGATGGAATATGTGGCCTCAAATGTGTTAACATAACCCAGTCACTGTCCAGCATTAAACAATGTTAAACAAGCTTCAAAATTTGGTATACAGAGAGCTCAGCCTACTTATTACCATGGCAAATACACCATTAAACGTCCTTTTTAGCTTTTATTAAAGACACAGAACAGAAGGAGAAACAATTAAAACCTTTGAAAAGGAAAGTGTTAAATAAGATTTTCATTTTAACGTCATCTGTTATTCCCCCCGCTTTAGCTGAAGCAAGTTTTCTGAAGGAAAAAAAAATCTTGTTTGTCAGACTTTTAGATGGCATTAAAGATGGTAATGACTGTTCTTTTTGGGGAAAGAGAAGAAGTTAGTAGCACTGGGCGGGAGCTATCATTGTTGTTCTTGTTTAAGTCCGATCCCATTTCCTAGAAGACAAAACAAGAGAAACACACACACACAACGGGAGAGAAAGGAACAGCAAATATAGAAAATGCAGCTTCAGTCTCTGGGGTTGACTCTCATTTGCAACCTCATAGCTGGAGAAACACAGGCACTGCCCACAGTCTTCTTAGCCATTTAGAGACCTGGCAACCTTGTACCAGCATCCAGCTGTTTAGGGCTGTCATAAACAGATAAGTAAGAGTTAATAGAACAGAAGTACTTCATATCTCTTTTGCCTGTAAATGGTTAATAAGATCAGTGAGTCTGGCTGTCACCTGACCATAGGACCAATCAGGGGAAAGGATACTTTCAAATCTTGAGGGAGGGAAGCTTTTTGTGTGTGCTGTTAGATTTTGGCGGTTGTTCACTCTGGGGGCTCAGAGGGACCAGACGTGCAACCAGGTTTCTCTCCAATCTCTTTGATACAGTCTCTTATATGTCCAGAATAGTGAGTACTAGGTAGATAAGGCGAGTTAGGCTTATGTTTGTTTTCTTTATTTGCAAATGTATATTTGGCTGGAAGGAGTGCAAATTTGTATTTTGCTGAAAGGATTTTAATATGTACTTGTATACTTAGGCTGGGAGGGTATTCCCAGTGTCTATAGCTGAAAGACCCTGTAACATATTCCATCTTAAATTTACAAAGATAATTCTTACTGTTTTTCCCTCTTTAATTAAAAGCTTTTCTTGTTTAAGAACGTGATTGTTTTTTTTTTATTCTGGTGAGACTCCAGGGGACTGGGTCTGGATTCACCAGGGAATTGATGGGGAGAAAGGAGGGAAGGGGGAGAGAAAGGTTAATTTATCTCTGTGTTAGGATTACTTTCTCTCTCAGGGAGAGTCTGGGAGGGGGAGAGAGAAGGAGGGGGGAAGGTGGATTTTACTCTCTATTTTAAGATTCAAGGAGTTTGAATCACAATAATCTTCCAGGGTAACTCAGGGAGGGGAAGCCTGGGAGAGGCAACGGTGAGGGAAAGGGTTTACTTTCCTTGTGTTAAGATCTAGAGGGACTGGGTCTTGGGAGTGCCCGGGCAAGGTTTTGGGGGGACCAGAGTGTACCAGGCACTGGAATTCCTGGTTGGTAACAGCACTACAAGTACTAAGCTGGTAGTTGAGCTTAAAGGAATTCATGCTGGCACTCCATCTTTTGAACACTATGGTTCAGAGTGGGGGTTTATACCATGACAAGGGCATTACTTTCAGTGGCCTCTTTCTGGTCACAGGGTCACAGCAGTGCTGATAAGTATACCTTGTCCTGCTAAGCCATTAGACAGAAGGGAAAAGGGGAGGGGTAGGAAACAGAAGAAATAAAGTGGTGAAGGAAAAGGAGGTGGGTGAAGGGGAGGAAGACAGAGTAAGAGAAAGTCTCACATTTCAGGTGGTATTTGAGATTTAGCTGGAGGAAGTGGTGGTGTCATCTTCCTCCCCCTCTGTGGACCAGTCTGGTCAGGACATCTCTCAGGATTAGGATGAAGAAGTTCTGGGGCCTCAGGAAATGGCTGGGGTGTCAGTCATTATGGTGACTCTCACTCCAGTAGCCAACTTTTCTACAAAAAGTCTCTTTCTTTAAGAACCCTTAAAGGGACTTCTAGGTGCAATAGCCCATCCCCTCATTACTTTGCTCACCAATTAAGACGAGTTTGATACACTAATTTTGGTTTACTGATTTTTCGGTCTCATACTTTTTTATGAGGCATGATATCTGTAAGTTCTATCAGGAGACCTTTCCTTTGGACTAATTCAGTTTTTCTTTCTCTCTCCCTTTAGTGATTTTTTCCCACCACCATTTGCTATTATAGGTTACTGTGACATCTTATGAACTGTCACATACTTTTTACACTTGAGCTCACAATGAGTACATTTGTAGGCTGAATTACTACAACAATCTGCAGTCTATCTGTGAGGTTCTTTTCCCCAAATTACAGAAGGTTATTACCATCAATCATCTGTTAAACACCAACAAAATACTAGTAGGTGTGATTAAAATGAAATAAAAGAGTTTCTATAACCCAGAGAACCTTAAATATAATAGACAGAGACACTGGAGAAACCACATTTTTATCATCTATATATAAATCTGGCCTAGGTCAAACTAGGGGATCACAGTGGTCCCTTCTGGCCTTTTAAGTTATGAAATCACTTCCTTGTTATGCTTGGTAGTGTACAAATATTAGGAATATAGAAATTTCCATCACACAGGAAGCTCCATATTTTGACATTTCATTTAATCTCAACAGGGACCAAAAAGATGAAATCTCTTGCAGAATATCTAAACAGATGCAGAAATGTCTAAACATTTCATTTTTAAATTTGACTGTAACAAAACATTTCCTCTTGAATTGTCCATTTCAATGAAATCTTTCATGTTGAATGAATATTCTTATTTACAATGAGCTTGAGATGAGTCAATTTAAGTGAAAATATCAATTCAAAATGCATGTTCTCATTTCAATTGGACATTTTGAAACAAAAAACTTTCATTTCATTTTGAAATGTCAAATTGAAATGGAATCTTCCCCCTTGCAATAAATAAATAAATAAATATTTTTCTTCCAAATTCACATTCAAACAACATTTTCAGATTTTGTTTTCCAAACATGGGAAAAACTAGACAGTGGAAAGGGAGATATAGGCAACTAAGAATGAGATTTTAAAACATGATAGAGGGTTCCTTAGATATAGGCAACTAAGAATGAGATTTTAAAACATGATAGAGGGTTCCTTAGCCAATGGGAAAGGCCAAGCAGAGGGTTGTATTCTAAATCCCGCAGCTGTCACAGGAGTTCAGTTCTTATCTTTTCAGTGGGAGCACACCTCCTTCACCTTGGGATTTTCAGCTGAGAAGTCTCTAACCCCACCTAAGGTGGCAAGAAACCATGGTGAGAGAGAGGAGAGAAGGAGGAATTAGGTGGAGAAAACCCCTCAGCTTTTATCCTAGCAGTTAGGACTGTAGCAGACCCTCTTCAAATGCTTGGTAAGGAGAAAGGTTTTAAAAAGGGATCTGCTTCCTCCCATGTGGGTGCCCTAACCACGGCGGTATGGGATAGCTGATCTATGTCTCAATCTCTCCTAGTAGAGCATTAATTCCTTTGTGCATCTTGGCCCAGCTAGGGATCACACTCATTATTAATTATTGTTGGAGACAGAGATATTAATATGGAGGAATCCTATAAAATACTACAGATATTAAATAGGGTTTTCAACAAAATACTCTGGAAGAACTACAGAATGCAATATACAAAGATGTTCTTTTCATAGAACTGGCCAGATCCTCAAGTGATATAAATTGGCCATAGCTCCACTGAAGACAGTGGGTCAGATTGAAAGAGATATTGGCCCAAAGAGAGAAAGAGAGCACATGAATGGCTCTAGATCCTGGTGATTCTATCACTCACCCTAGATGGAGACCCAGGATCTCGTTCTCTTGGCTCACTATCTCTTCTACCCAATGGGGATATGGCCTGCTGAGTTTAATGGAGCCGCACTGATTCAGACCAGCTGAGGCTTTGGCCCAAAGTGTCAGATGCCAGTGCTAGATGCCAAACACAAGTTATCCACAATTCTATGCTCTTTGTTTTGGTTGTTTGTTTGTTTTTAAATAAGATCGACACTACTTGAAAAATTTGTATTCCCCCAACATTTTCCCTATAGCTGTTTTCACATCCTTGTTTTTCAGGCTGTAGATAATGGGGTTTAACATGGGAGCCAAGATGCTGTACTGGATGGAGAACATTTCATCCAGAACCATAGATGAGACTGAGTTGGGCTTGGTGTATTGGAAAAAAACTGTCAAGTACAACAAACCAACCACAATAAGGTGGGAGCTGCATGTGGAGAAGGCTTTACGCCTGCCCTCGGTAGAGCGTATCCTCGGGATGGTGGAGATGATATGAATGTAGGAGATCAGGGTGAAGAGAAAGGAGCTTGATCCAAGTATGACAACAGAAGTAAAAAGCATCACTTGATTGGTGAGGGTCTCAGTGCAGGACAGACGTAATAGACTAGGGAGCTCACAGCTGAAATGGTTGATTTGATTGGGCCCACCGAAATGCAGCTTGAGGGCAAAAACAGTGTTAAGCAGGGCATCTATGAAGCCTATCGCCCATGCACCACTCACCAGCTGAAAACAGATCCCTTTCCTCATTGTATCCATGTAATGTAATGGGTCACAGATGGCAGTGTAGCGGTCATAAGCCATTGCTGAGAGAATACAACCTTCTGTAACAGCTAGCAGGAAAATGAAGAATATCTGTGTAATGCAGCTATTGACAGAAATGGTTTTGTGCTCTGCTAAGAAACGCACCAACATCTTAGGGACAATGGCTGAGGAATAGCAGATATCAACAAAGGATAAATGAGACAGGAAGAAGTACATTGGTGTGTGAAGGTGAGGATCAGCCCTTATCACCAGCATGATCACCATATTTGCCAAAAGCGTGATTAGATAGACAACTAAAAACACCAGGAAGAGGAAAATCTGCATCTGTGGGTCATTGGAAAGTCCCAGGATAATAAATTCAGTCACTTCGGTTTGATTTCCCATGGATCCTTACTCAGGAAAACAGACCCGTCAGACTAGAAAAAATAAAATTAACACACAAGTAAATTGAAATGTCCTGTGGAGATCGTCTGATCAGTAGGATGAATGTAAAGAGGCCTACTACATCCTATAAAATGTGTGTTTAAAATAGACAAAAATGGGCTAGATGCAGAAAAGGACTTTGGTGCCAAACTACCACTTTAGTCCCCTAAATCCCAGGATCAGTCCCCACTAGTACTCACAGAAACTCCGCTCAATTCTAAAAATATTGTACAGAAACTACAGAATATAATATCTGTAGTATCTCATTGGACTGATCCCTATTAAAATCTCTAGAATTCCAGAAGAAGAGGAAGAAATCTGTGAGGTCTAGAAATTCTTGGTTTTCTACTCAACAGAGTATATAGCCTGTCAACCCAAACCAGTATGGAAAATATGGCATTCATAATAATTATCAATTACCTCTAAAGTGGGCCTCAGAAGACCATGTCTGGATGACAGTGTCCTCCTCAGCAGTGTTTTGTGTGGAGGTGGGCAACCTCATGAATTATGCAACTGTCCAAACAACCAGAGGTCATTTGTGACAACAGAGTGAAAAGGATTCGTCTTATAAACCAAGAGGTGATCTGCGGTTGTTTTTTGACAAAACCAGAAGAGAGAACCTGGAGCAAACAAATGCTCCAAAACTGGAAGGAGAGAAATGACAACATTGAGAAAGAAATGACCGAACATAGACTCACTGCGCAACTGAGAGCTTCATTCCAAAGAGGAGAATTTACACAAATGAAGATTGAAAGCCTGAAAACAGAGATTAGTCATGTAGAACTATGTACAAAAGTTTTGGTGGGAGCAGTGACATAGGATAAACAGAAGCCATAAATGGAAGTAAATGTGAGGACAAATATGAGTGAAAAAGCACCTGAAGAAAGTACAGAAAATCTGAAGGATTTGTTGATCAAGATCATGCAGAGCCTAAGAGATGTTGAGCATCAGCCCTACCAACTGTGAAATTTGTAGACCATCACACACTGGATAATACAATGAAAGCACTTAATGAAATGGTCAAGGAAACTAGAGAAGAAATAACAAGAATTAGCCAGTACAATTACATAATTTATGCTAGAGTTACAGTAGCAGCTTTTTGGTTTAGCATCAAGCCATCTGAACATATGAACCATTGGAAAACTTCCTATCTTCAAGCATCTCCATGAATGTTAAAACAGAAGAGTATGGTTTTATATTGAGATACCAGCCTACTGGATGAATATGAGAAAAATCATCTGAAGAGAAAAAAGCAGCAAACAGCCTTGGAGATGAAATATGTAAGAGCTTTGAAGTAACAATGTAAAGAGCAGCTGATCACTTAGTGTCATGGACTTGAAAGATTTCAGCACAAAGTTAGTATCAAGAGAACAGCCACTTCACCAGAGACCGTAGGAGATTCTTTCATCTGATTGATATTGAAAAAAAGAATAGGCAAAAATAGAGAGCCAATAAATGATGTTGGAGAGTTACACTGTTTCTGGAAGGAAATCTGGTCTCAGACTGTACAACATAAGCAGAGAGCGAACCGGATTAGAAATGAAAGAAAACGTTCACAAAACACACCACAGAGGAATACACAGAAAGACCACAGAAAGAAATGAGGTACTAAGATAAATGAAGAAATGGAAATCAGCTGGACCAGACAGGATACATGGATTCTGGCCGAAACACCTTACAATACTCCATAATTGTTTATTTGAACAACTTAATAAATGTTTGAAGAACGGATTTCCAGGATGGATGGTGAGAGGGACAACTCTTCTCATTCAGCAGAAAAAAAAGAATGAAAGAAGCAGGTTGCAGTGATCCTATGAATTATAGACTGACCACATGTTTACCAACTATATGGAAACTTCTAACAATAATTCTGGCAAAGAAGATCTGGGATAAGGCTAGCTCACCCATGGAATGCTGGTTCCTGACCAAAAAGGCAGCACAGTAAACCTGAAAGGAACAAAATTCCACCTCTGGCTAAACAGGAGGATCACAGAAGATGCAAAACAAAGAAAGAAAAAAGTTAGTGATTGTGTGGGCAGACTACCAGAGAGCATCCAACAGTGTCTCACAATCAGGGATCACTGATACACCGAAAATGTCCAAGGTTCATCCACAGATCATTTCCTTTCTGCAGCAATCTTTGTTTAACTGGAGCACTCGACTCTACCAGAAAGAGACTCATTGATGTGGTTCAAATTAAAAGAGAAATCTTTCAAGAGGATTCCTTAACAACAGTTCTGTTTGTGGTAACCATACTGCCACTGATATGGATGCTTGTCGAGATAACCACAATTTAACATATCAGCAAAGAGCAACGATCAGTTAACAATTTGTTAGTCATCAACAATCTGAAACTATGTGAACAGTCACAAAAATGAGCTACAGAGATCGATGATGTGTGGAAAAGTTTGGTGAAGATATAAAGCTATGTGTTGGCTTGGCTAACTGTGTGTCAGCATCTCTAAAGATGGCCAGACTGATACAATCTGATAACATACAAATTAATGAAGGAACTATCCAGGATATCTCAGCATGACCACTACAAATATCTTGAATCAGGGAACTGTCAGAGCTACAAAAAAAACTGAAAGAAAAATTAAGGAAAGAATATTACAGATGTACAAGAACTACTCTATGGACAAAACTCAAGTCTAAGAATTTGATCTGAGCCATTAATATGTGGGGGATGCTGGTAGTACAGAATGTTGCTGGAGTGATCAAGTGGAATGAAAAGGAGAAGGAAAAAAATTGACATCCAAAGAAGACAGACAGCTGCTGGTGATGCATAGAGTATTAGATAGCAATCAAGTCATAGACAGGATGTGCATCCAATGATGTGATGAAGGAAAACCTCTGCTTTCTGTGGAGGAAGCAATTGATAATGAAGACTATAATATCAAAATATATGAGGAGTCAACCAATATAAAGAGTGTCTGTTCACGATAACAAACAATGACTAAGCTGCACGCAAGCTAAGAAAGAATGAAAGAAAAGAGAAAGCAAACTGCCAAAAAAGATCTGATAGATTTACATAGAGATCAATACACGGACAGTGGTGGACAGAGATCAAACCTATTGGTGACAGAAGATTGACAAACTCATGACTTGTAGAAGGATCTCTCAAATAAGGAAACAGAGCCTCATTATGAGTGGACAAGAAAATTCCTTAAGGGGCTTAATTATTAAAGAAGTAAAATTGACCGACAACTGTTCCCCGAGCTGCAGAATGTGTTCTGAAAAGGAAGAGATGATGGAGCATGCGTTGAGCAACCACTAGAGCCTATCTGGGAGAGAATATCTGAACAGACACAGTGAGGTTGCCAAGTGTCCATGTGTGCCAGAATCTATGTGCTCTAGAGAATGAAGAGGTTAAGATTTATGGGCTCTGGCAATTGTCACAGACTGAATGGTGCGGTCAGGCATAGTTGTAGAAAAGAAAACAAACAAGCCCATGTTAATTGATGTTGCCGTGCCAGCAGACAGAAACATAACAAAAAAAACAAACAAAACAAAAAACAAGGAGAGAGAATGACGATGTATGAAGAGTGTTGCCTTGAAGGGAAGCAATTATGGAAAACTAAAAAGACAATCCCAGCAGTAATTGAAGCACATGGTACAATCCCTAGGGATAAAATATTTTAGAACTGCAAGACATCATGGTCAGTGACTTCCAGCAGACAGCTCTCTTAGGCACTGTGAAAATGTGCAGGAAAGTCAAATGACAATGACAATGAATGAATTTGAGTACTAAAATGCAAAGGAATTCTGTAACGGTTTTAACAAAACTCCTGACCACACAAACCTGCAGAGTTCCGTCAGCCAGGATTTATTGGTGACTCATGGGGACACATTTTAGACAGCAGCTTTTTTCTTTTTAAGCTTAAAGATTTAATATGTTGTGAAAGCTATTTCTTTTTTTTTAAAAATCCACTTTGTGCAATACTGAGGGACATTAATAATGATCATAATAAATGAATGTCCCCAGAAAACACTCAAGAAATGCTGACATGATTTGAAAATGAGGGGTCTGACTGAAAATTAACAGGACTTTCATGCCTACAAATCACTTTAAAGTTCCTTTGAAAATCTGATCTAGTGGGACTTTAGACTCAGTGTCCTGAACATCTGATATCAAGCTGCTCACACATAGGAGAATCTCTCCTGCCATCTTGGAAGTGAGTGGCTATTATCACACTGATTTTTAGTGGCAATGGCAACAAAGCCAGCATTCTGTCCAATGTCAAATCTATGTTTAATCCTGTATGTCTCCCCAGAGAGAAATTAAATCCTTTCCCCTGCAGCTAATCAAACAAATGTCCAAGTGGAGGGATCTTACACTAGAATCTGAAGGTCAAGGTAGGCAAATTCTGTGCAAAGTGAATTCCAAAGCTAAACTCCTTCTCCAGAGAATGTCCATCACACACACACACACACACCCCTCATTTATCTCAGTGCTGTCCTGCATGAGAGAGAGAGAGTTCAGTGATTCAAATAGTAGCTGGGTTGCCAGCCCTGGCCCCTGTACTGCAACTGACTCTATGTGAGCAGACTGCTGCATCCAGGCAGAAGTCAGTGGGACTCCACAGAAAGACCCACCTCTAGATAAGTGGGGCAGAATCTGGTCCTTTTAAATTGAAAGAATAAAGAGATTAAAAGGATTAAAATTATGAGTCAACTCACCTGCCTATTAAACATGGATCATAAATATGGTGAGATCATTCTGATCTGTGGTTTTCTCTTTCTGTTTTCTTAGTCTACCTAGCTACTTATTGATTTGGCTATCTAGTCTGTCTATCTGTGTCTGGATTAGAGCCCCTGAAGACATCCATTAGTTCTATGGATGTGGCCGTTGGGCCTTTCACTCGGAGGAGTGAAAGCACTGAAGGTATGCAGGGTTATCCGTGGGAGTGGAGCAAACAGCCTTTCCTGAGCTGACTCCAAGACTAAAAGCTAATTTCCTGAGAACTATTTAAATGCTGTTTTGTTCCCCCTGGGAAAGTTCCCTGAAGTTCAATCTCTGTAACAAGCTCCCAGTAACACTGGATTGGGTCAGTACTTAAGCAATGCTCTGTAGTGCATAAAAATGAGAGTAATTAGGCTTGGATTATCAAAGGATTTAGGTACCCAATCTCAGCAACAGTCAATAAAAAAGACAGGTATTTAGGCTCCTATTTTCAAAACAGTCTAAGGAGCTAGACATCCTAATAGCAAATCATCTCATCTCCCCTACACTCCTTTGAAGCTCCAACCATAATATATAATTACCACAAGACGATAACATAGACAGATAGCCTTAAACTTCCCTAATAAAAGAACACAGGCTAGGGAATGGGGAAAAGGAGTAAATAGACTGTATGATGACAGTAAACCGCTGTTGAAACAGAGGAAATAAATTGTACGTTTTTTAGATGAATCATTTATTCACCAAAAAGGAAGTTTTGGTCAACTCTAAATTATTCATGGTTTTACCAGAAATTTTACTGAATTGTTTCAACCAGAAAAAATAAATATTGGGCTAAATTCACAAAATAGCAGGAGGAAGCAGAGTCCTTCTGCTGCTGCTTTTCTTGTAACTTCAGTCCATTTGTTAGGTTACTCTCCTTGCATATGGGGGACCATGGTTCTCTTCCCATGGCTACCTGTTTGGGGGGCAGAGATCTCCCATCTCTGAGGAAAGTGCCTTAATTTCTGGGCTATAAGGTATTCTGGAGTATCGAAGCTGTTCCATACTGTATAAATAATTTAATAAAATACTCACTGGATCACAGAGTTGAACCTACCAAAGGAGTCCCCTAACACTGAGCTTCAGTGTAATTTTCCTCAAGCTTTCTAGCCCAATGACAGCTTCGATAGGAAAGCCTGAGAAAACTCCACTCCAGTGTACCTATATACTGGTGGTTAGAGCCTTCAGCTCGGAAGTAGAAGTTTCAGTCCCTGATCTACAGGTGGTAGAATGAGGAAGTGAACCAACATCTTCCAGAACACCAGTAATTAACACTGGGCAATGGTTGGAAGAAGGAACACCACCTCCTCTTTCAGACATTTTGGTCAACCAAGACCCATTGACTTGTGCTCTGCATAATTCAGGTGCTTCTGGCAATGCCACTTGCAGTTTCCATTTCATGAGGGAAAATGCTTTAGTTTGTTGTATTGGGGAAACACTCATGGTACTCTCAGGAAACTTGACTTTGTGTTTCCTATTTTTGTTGTTTGCCTAAGGTCCTCCTGAGAAGAGTGTGATTGTGATTTGTGTGTGTAAAGCAATGGAGGCTGGGATTTTTCAAAAGAGCAGATAGGATTTAGGCACACAACTTGCATTGAAATGCAATTTTCACTTAGTCAGTGGGAGTTTTGCAGGGAATAAGGCCTGAGTAAAAAGTGAGATCAAACCTAAGGATTTTGGTATTAAAAAGTACACTGGATAGGAATCTTGTTCATGAAGACTCATCAGTCAAGGAAGAAACCAACATCTATCGTCCAGCACAGCTGATCTCAAACAGTGATTCATTGTCCTCCAAAGCTCTATGGGCCAGATTTTTAAAAGGAATTTAGGTGACTGAAGACACAGATAATTACCTACAAGTGTCTAGCTCCCATTGATTTCAAAGGGAGTTATGTGCCTGGATGCTTTTGAAAATCCCAGTAGACATCAATCTTTATAAATCTGGTCCTATGGTACTCTTCCTTCTGGTCCAGAGAGAGGAATATTTTGAAAACCAAGAATTGGGGAGACTGAAGTATTTGAAGAAGTCTCTCTCTCTCCCAAAGTGGAGATGAAAAAAAGTTGGAAGACAACTGGCCTATAAGTTAGAAGGCTCAGGGGGAGGAAGGCATGATTCTATTTGAGAAAACTTTACAAGGAGAAATGCAAAGAAATTAAGGAGAATATTTAAAGTCTTAGTCTAAGGGAGACCAGTTGGATGTGGTCTTATATTTTAAATGGAACTTAAGGGAGTTAGGTACTCAAATCCCATTGACTGTCAACTAACTCCCTTAGGCTTCTTGAAAAATCCCAGCCAGTGTATATGTAGGTTAACTGGTAGATATCAACAAGGTGAATGGGAAGGTAGGTTGGCTTAACAGGAGGATATAAAATGGGGTAAGTTAAAGTAGGCTGCTACCTATTTTAATGTTCACCTTTTACAGAACCTCTTCAGTGTGACAGACCCCCACAGGGTCCCACTTTTCTTTAAGTCCTTGTGGTCTTTCACACTATGAGCTCTGCACAGCGAGTCCAGTTGAGAGAGACTCCTGGTCACACAGACTGTTATACTCCTCAGGGACCCATGTGCCCCAGCAAACATTCACAGTGACACCAGGAAGCCTTTTCAACTGGAACACAGCACTGGGGAGTCCTTGTGTTGGCATAGAGAAGCACAGCTAGCAGTCCATCCTAGCTAAACCAGCTCTCCACCCAGCCAAGATGCCATGGAATCCATTCCTCTCTCTCTCTCTCTTTCTCTCTCTGTCAGTGCTAGTTGAGGGCTGCCGAGCCTCCCTTAACCCAGCCACCTGACACCTTTTGGCCCATCCTCCTCCTCCTGCAGACCCATGCTGATTTCACATGTCTCGCCTGCCCAGAGTTGCTCATGGGCAGGTGTAAATTGTTCAGTCCTTGGGGCTCTCATTGTCTTTCTGGATCCTCCCCTGAAATAGGTCAGTTCCAGATGTTCCTTAATGACCTCCCCCTCCAAGACAGTGACTAGAGTTAAGCCCCAAGAGCATTTTAACCCTTTTACATCCACTTGGTAGCAATGCCTAAGCAAGTAAGTCACTGCCATGCATGTCATTTATCAAACTATTACAGAAAACCTCCACTTCATCACATATAAATTCTGACTACACCTCACAGAATACACACAGATCACTCTACACAACCTGCCCAGTCCCCAGTGATAGTTGAAAGACTATCAATGTCAGGATCTCAACAAGGGCAGTCAGAGCCAAGGGTCGAGCAGGGGCAAACCTGAGGCTAGGAATAGCCAAGGAGTTTGCCGTCAGTTCCAGGCCCGAATTGGTACCGAGTGTTAAAATCCAAGTCAGGTTTCAGGGTCCGAGTCAAGAGATAAAGTCCAAGCTCAAGACAGAAGTTCAAGAGCATAGAACAAGAACAGTCATAACAGCTACAGAGATCCACATTGTTATTTGGATGCTTCCTGGAGTGCCCCTTGGGTTTACGTAGGGCAGGGAGCCAATGAGAACTCATGGGGCTGCTGTCTGTCAAACCCTGGAGATAGAACTTCCTATGATCTGTGTAGACAGAAGCTCATGGGAAGTGGAGTGCAAGCTGGTTATAGCTGTTGTTGGGAGGCACCCTGGAGCTATTAACTGCTTGGTAGCTCTGCAGATCCGGGTTCTGGACCTCTGGGGGTTACATTCAAATAAAAAGAGCTAGTAGACTTGTTTGTGTTTAGGGTTTTAAAGTCAATTGGAGAATTAATAGTATTTAGACACCTAGCTCCCTTCCAAACCTTTAAAATCCCAAACTTGAGCTCTCTTACAACCAGAGTAAATCTTCATTGCCAGGGTTGGATCTAGATTTTTTGCAGCACCAAGCAAAAAAATGTTGGCTGCCCCTCACTCCAGCCCTGGGCTCCCCCCCACACTCCCCTGCTGCCCCAGCCCTAGGCTCCCCTCTCCACACCCTTAATCCCCTGCCGCCTCAGCCCTGGGCTCTCCCACGCAACCTGCACCCTCCTACTGTCCCAACACTGGGTCACTGGTAACTCGCTCCCAGGGTGGGTCATTCAACAGGAATTTTGGATGTGCACAGAACACAGACAGGACTGGTTCCCATATGGTTACAGAACTGCAGTAAATGGGAACAATTTTCAGCTTGTGTGATTGGAGGAGATCTGGATGCATATTATAAGACTGTTCTCTGTAAATGAGGAAAAGTCAAGGTGCCTTTATTATTCTCTTGTTCCACTTTTTGTTTCTATGGGGAATTTTCCAATGCAATATCACTGTCTTTCTTTTAAATAAATAGATAGATATTTTAAAAAAGGCAATATCTGTTGAAAATAGCAATTCCACTCCTAAAAACTACTGGGAAGCATTTCTTGCTTCTTCATTTCTTATCCTACTTTTTCTACAGCAAAATAGAGTGGATCAGTGTATTTGATTTGGAAGAAATGAAGTAACTGTTGCCCAAATTGAGCTTGAGCACTCCTGAATTTTCAGGGTGTTCAAATCTGGAAGGTAAGTGCTAGATTCCCTTTCTGAATATTAGCTAAATCTGGAAAGGAAAAGTCAATTTCTGCTTCCATGGCTCAAAAGTGGAAATCCTCCTATGTGCCTGATACTGGATCTAAAGCTGTTGAAGTCCCCTAGCAGAGCCTCCCCTCCTTTACTTTTCATTTTTAATTCTAGTGCAGGGTTTGGCAACCTTTCAGAAGTGCTGTGCCGAGTCTTCATTTATTCACTCTAATTTAAGGTTTTGGGTACCAGTAACGCATTATAACATTTTTAGAAGGTCTCTTTCTATAACTCTATAATATGTAACTAAACTATTGTGTGTAAAGTAAATAAGGATTTTAAAATGTTTAAGAAGCTTCATTTCAAATTAAATTAAAATGCAGAGCCCCTCAGATCGGTAGCCAGGACGTGGGCAGTGTGAGTGTTGCAGGTACACACAGTGCCAGCGGCAAGCAACAGTGGTTCGTTGCCCAGAGTGCTTAGCGCCAAGAAATATACCAGGGTGGAGAAGCAAACAACCAAGTTTATTTGAGCTCAAATAAGGTGCAAGGGAGAAATTAGCAATCTCAAATCCTGCACACCGCACACAGGCGGGACATTAATATTTATACCCCTCTTCTTGTATCTCCTTTTTCCATGCTGACTAGTTGCTCTCTCACTCCCCTCTTCTTTCCCATTCAGCTGCAGTAACTTTTCTCATTCAGTCTTTTGTCTTCCCCCTTTATCCCCCTCTCTGCTGCTGAGACACGTATACTGTATCTTAAAATGGCCTTGAGCATGCTTTAGCCTAGCTTCAATGTGTTATAGCAAAAAACTGGCTGTTACAACCAAAAACTAACTGCTAACACTACATTTCTGTAGCTGTTCGTACCCTAGGTTACAACAGGTTACACAAAATGTTCAACATGGAGGTACTTTGGTTCACATAGGCCTTAAGCAAGGAAGATTTCTATCTAGTGACACCAAGAACTCCCTCCTTTGAGAACACTCAACAAACTTTTGGCTGAGTTTTCTCATATTCAGAAGCTAGCATATTATTAAGCATGATAATTTTGGGGTCCTCCATGAGGGGGTGCACAGGGGTTTCTGAAGAACAAGAGGTACAAATTCTATGAATAAATGCTTTATAGCAAGTAAGCAATAGAAGAGCAACAATGCACAGTACTGCACCCGTGAGCAGGAGATGAATTAACCTTGTTCCCACCCATCCAAGATTGGGCAACCAACTAAAGACAGTATCAAATAGGGAGGGTGTCTGTTCTAGGGCCTTCCACTGGTTAAAAGCCTGCTCGGTGGATAAAATGTGCTTATTGATGTCCTCTGCATTTTCTGGGACATATGTACAGCATTCTTTCTCAATAAGGGCACATATTCTGCCCTGTGAAGCCAGAACATAATCTAGAGCTTGGCGGTTTTGTAGGGCCAGCAGGCGGAGCTGATAAAGCTCAGAACTGATGTTCTTTTCTATGGCCAGGGTGTTATTGGCAAACAGAGTGAGGAACACAGAGAGCTTTCAATAAAGTTGAGCTAGTCGTTCCACCCCATATGATGGAAGGAATATCATTCCAAACCTATCTCCCTGACTGATAGGCTCAACGGTAGCATATAAAGATCGCTGATACCTAGGGCGACCTGAGGGGGCCTGGGCCAAGACATGGAGAGGAGGAGCAAGATAGCCCAAATAACAACTTCCATACCAGCCACGAGGAAGCCATTTATAGGCACTATTACCACAGACCCAGAATGATTCACCATAGCTATCCTTTCCATTGTTCCCTTTCTGGTTTCGTAGGGTGTCATTTGTAGAGAGAGAAAAGGTTGCACTGCCTGTCTGTTCACCAGTGGCAGCTACTAAAGGAACAGTAAAGTTTATACCAGGACCAATATAGAACCTACATGTACTACTTCCTGCAAATCAGGTATGATTACTTGTACTGGATTGCTGAAAGCATATGAGACCATCGGGTGGAGAGCGCAACCGAATTGGCTGGGGTTTAAGTGTACTGTTATAATAAGGAATCCAAGAGCCATTGGGTAAACCATAAGGGGCATCTTCAGTACAATTACGTCATAAACCTTCATTAGTAGAGGTGCTGTATGTGGTTACCATCCACCTTTAACAGAAGTCTGACCAATTTTGGGGAACAACTCTCCAGGGTAACCCAGCAGCATGATGTGGGATTTGGACACAGATCCAACAATTGGAAAAAATTAAACTCATGGGCAAAAGCAATTTTTAGGGCTTCAGAGGTGTTAACAGTAAAATCCTTAGGAGGGTTGGGACCCCATCCAGCGTGCAGTTGGGCTATTCCAACAGGGAGAAATATGGCCCAAAGGAACCATAGAGAGCATAAAATCCTAAGTCACCAAAACCCCAAAGAATAAGAAGAACAATTAAAAGGCATATGAGAAACAAAAGGACCCATATTGCCAGGCAGGGCGATTCTTGAGAGGACAAAAACAGCCAGTCGTCAGGATACTCCTGGGGAAGTGAATTAGGGAGCCCAGGGAAAACACTGCATTTAACACTTAATGCTGACAAGGATGAAAATGATATCGGGGCTCTCTATGGACCTGTACTCAAACAGAATCAAATGGCACAGGAGGAGAGGAGGGTGATAAAAACCCGTGAACCCTTTGATTGGGGCCCCTATGTACAAAGACGTGTACCACCCACCGATCTTGATGAGGACAGTATTATGGCCGACTAATAGGGGGAATATGAGACCATACAGGAGAGCTTCCACCCATATAGGGTCTAAGAGAATGAAGAAGATTAGGTTTTGCCCTTATATCATTTAAACAACAGTTTTAGTCCAAGATCAGTATCACTGAGATCACTGACGGGCTGAACAGTCCACTGGTCTGTTGATGCTGGAGCTGGTACTTTCTTCAGACGGGAGTGATGAATCCAGGTCTTGTGCCCCTCAACCTTGGCCGCCGTGTGGGAAACCAGCAGAACTGTGTATGGTCCCTTCCACCGTTCCTGCAGGGATTCGTCCTTCCAGGTACGCACGAGCACGGAATCGCCTGGCTGCAAGGAGTGGACAGGAACATCCAGTGGGGATGGTTGTAGGTCTTTGGTATACCTGTGAAGAGAAGAGAGAACAGCAGACAAAGAGCACATGTACTGTGATAAAAACCCACATCCTACTTCCCACTCCACTGCCAGAACCGGGGTACCACTCATAGGCCATGCCCTTCCAAATACAATTTCGAAGGGACTAAGTCCTAATCTACCCTTAGGGAGAACCTGGATACGAAGCAGGGCAAGGGGTAAAGCATCAGACCATCGTAGAGAAGCCTCTTGGCAGATCTTTGAGAGGTGTCTTTTAAGGGTTTGATTCGTACGCTCCACCACACCACTGGCTTGCGGTCGCCATGGGATGTGGAGCTTCCAAGGAATCTGTAGGGTCTCTGCTATATGCTTGATGATTTTTTATGTGAAGTGCGTTCCGTTGTCTGATTCCATCCACTGAGGAAGCCCAAAGCAAAGGTTGATTTCTTTGACAAATTTAAGGGCTACTGTTTTTGCTGTGCAGTTACGACATGGGTAGGCTTCAGGCCATCCACTGAACCAGTCCACCAAGACAAGGAGGTACTTAAACCCTTGGGTCTGGGGAAGTTCAGTAAAATCTATTTGCCACACCAGTCCTGGGCCTGGAGTAGGTTCCACAGTAGCTGGTGGTACTGAAGATCCTGCTCGAGGGTTGTTCTTTTGGCAAACTAAGCATTCAGCCTGCACCTAGGAGGCCAGTGATCGAAGTCCGGAGGTCAGGAAATATTTATCCATTAGCTGGGTAAGGGCCTCTCTGCCAGCGTGAGTAGTTTGATGTAATCTCCGCAGCACTGGTTGGATCAGGCTTTTTGGCAAGAGGATCTTTTCCCTCTGTGGAATGGAGCCACCCCTCCTTTTCCTGGAGACCGAGCTTGTCAGCCAGTTGCTTTTCCTCACAGGAGTACTGAGGAGTAGCAAAGCTCCCCTACTGAAGGAATGAGGGCAAGCATGTGGGTGTTTTCAGTTGTCGGTAAGTTCAAGGTGGCGGCACGCTTGGCTCTCTGTCCGCTCGAGCGTTACCCCTGGTTACATCTTGGTCTTCCTGTTGATGTGCCTTGCAGTGTATTACTGCTATCTCCGCTGGGAGTTGTACAGCTTCTAGGAGCCGGAGAATCTGGAACCCATGCTTGACCGGAGAGCCTTGAGCAGTTAGCATCCCCCTCTGCTTCCACAAACCTGCATGAGCGTGCAGCACTCCAGATGCATATCTGGAATCAGTGACAATGTTAACTCTTCTCCCTTTTGATAGTTCAAGTGCACGAGTTAAAGCTATTAATTCAGCCAGCTGGGCTGATCTCCCGGGAGGCAGACTTTCTGCTTCCACTGCCTCATGGAGAGTTATAACAGCATAACCCGCCCTCCTTTGTCCATTAATAACAGCACTGCTGCCATCAGTGTACCATTCATAATCAGCATTTGGAAGTGGCTGATCTTTTAAGTCTGGGCGACTGGAATACTGGGCATCTATTACGTTTAAACAGTCATGTTCCTGTTCCTCTGTTTCAGGCAACAAGGTGGCTGGGTTAAGGGAAGGGCAGAGCTGCAGGGTAACTTCAGGGTTCTCCAGAAGTTTAGCCTGATACCGAGCTACCCGAGCCTGAATGAGCCAAAGACCACCCTTGACATCCAGCAAAGCCCTAACCAAATGGGGTGTATAAACTTGTATAACCCACCCCAGCGTCAGCTTCTCAGCTTCCCCTAATACCAGAGCACTAGCTGCAACCGCCCTTAAGTATGCTGGCCATCCCTTTGTAACATGATCTAGTTGTTTGGAAAAGTAGCTACCGGATGTTTCCAAGTGCCTAATAGTTGGGCAAGCATGCCCAGAGCCACTCCTTTTCGCTCATGTACATACAATTGAAATGGCTTTGAAAGGTCTGGTAAACCCAAGGCTGGGGCTTCCATGAATTTTCTTTTTAAATTTTAAATGCCCTGTCAGCTTCTGGTGACCAGTGAAAAGGGTCATGATCTGTTCCCTTGACACATTCATACAATGGTTTAGCCCACAATCCAAACTCTGAGAGCCATATTCTGCAGAAGCTCACCATTCCCAGAAATGGCCTGAGCCGTTTACGATTGCTTGAGATAGGAACTTGGCATATAGCTTCTTTTCCCTAGTTAGAAAGTTGGTGCTCTCCCTGCCTTATGTGGAACCCCAGGTACCGTACTTCTGGGAGGGCTATCTGAGCCTTATTCCATGCTACTCTGTATCCTCGGAGTCCAATAAAGCTCAGGAGGCTTGCGGTGGCTTTAAGACAAGGGGTCAGACCCACAGCTGCAATTAGCAAGTCATCAACCTATTGCAGAAGGAGGATATTGTCCTCATTATCCCATTCCTCCAAGTCCCTAGCCAGGGCCTGGCCAAAAAGGGTGGGGGAGTTTTTAAATCCCTGGGCCAACACAGTCCAGCAAAGCTGCTTTTTAACCCTCCTTTGGTCCTCCCACTCAAAGGAAAAAATCTCTTGAGATGGTGCATCAACCGGAATTGTAAAGAAAGCATCCTTTAAATCCAAAACTGAAAAATGGGCATACTGCCCCCCCCACTGAGGCCAACAAGGTATATGGGTTTGGGACGAGGGGGTGCAAAGTTTTAACCCATTCATTAACCGCTCTAAGGTCCTGTACCGGCCGGTACGTGCCATCAGGCTTTTGCACTGTCAAGATAGGAGTGTTCCAAGCTGACTGGCATTCTTGAAGTGCGCTGTATTGTGGGAATCGGTCTGTAGTTCCCTGTAACCCTTCTCTGGCTTCCCTCTTGATTGGGTACTCTTTGATTTGCACTAGGCCTTTTCCTGGCAAAAGCTGAATTTTAACAGGGGTTTGGTGTGTGGCTTTTCCTGGGATCCCTGATGCCCATACCAGGGGATATATCTGATCTTCCCATGGGCTCCACTATGGGGCTTGCATGGCTGACGGTTTAGCTGAAAGGGTCATTATTCATGCATTCTCAGGCGGTAAGGTAACGGTTATTTCATCTTGAGTAAAATGTAGGGTGGCACCTAAACAACAAAGTAGGTCTCGCCCTAGCCAGGGCGTTGGGCAATTAGGAAGGTAAACCAGCTTGTGAGATATAGTTCTGTTTCCCAAAGCACATTCCGCTGGGGCATACACTGGACACTTGGTTCCCTTGCCTGTGGCACCCATCACAGTAAGGGTATCTGCCACCGGCAGCTGGAGGGGCTGGTTTACAGCAGTTTGTGCAGCTCCAGAGTCTACTAAAAAGTCTATTTCTGAATTTCCCACCCTCATTTTTACTCGGGGCTCCGGGGGCAGGATGGTCCGTTTCCCCTGACATCCCTATTCATTGTCCTCTGCTACCGTCATGTGGGTACTCTTCCTTTCAGGGCATTCATTTTTCCAGTGTCCCTCCTGCCAACAAATAGCACACTGATTGGGACCCAAATGTTTTTCCTGTGAACCAGGACATCCACGTCCACGGCCCCTTATTCCCCTTCCTCTTTCACCTCTTCTGGTACCAGCCTGCACTGCTGCTACCATTATTTTTACTTGCCTTTTCTCCTTTTGTCCCTCTCTAAAGCTATAAGCCTTTTTTGCAATTTCCAAAATCTGTGTCATAGTCATGCCCATTAAATCCTCCTTTTTCTGTAATTTTCTTTTAATATCACAAGCTGCACGGCTCAGAAAAATGCCTTTTATCATCGCTTCAGTTGCCTGATCATCAGGGTCTGCACTAGTATTTTGTCGAATAGTGTCTCTAATGCGCTGCAAAAAGGCAACTGGAGTTTCCTTTGGCTCTTGCACAATTTCATAGGGTTTGGCCCAATTATTGTGTCTAACCACCGAATGCCTGAGACCATGTAGAAGCAAATCCTTATAAGCAGCTAGGTGGGCAAAGTGCTGCTGATCATTAGGGTCCCACTGGGGGTTTCTAAAGGGAACTTGATCTTTTGGTTCAGGGACATATTCTGGGTCTGCCTCATGTCTTCGTTCTGCCTCCTCCCTAGCTTTTGCCAGTACCTGGTTCCACTCAACCTCAGAAAGTAAAGTTCTTAAAAGGACCTGGCAATCATCCCATTCGGGCTTGTGACTCACTAGGCATCCCTCAAAGACTGAGATAAAATGACTTGGGTTTGTGGATAATTCTCCAGCCTGTGCTTTAAAGGCTGCTAGGGCCATGGGATCAAAAGGAACATGGCTGTACACTTGCAGAGTTTCTGCTACACGGTCCTGTGCTGCTTGGTGGGATATCCTGGCCTTGGTAAGCAGTGGGTAGACTCCCACAGGGGGAGCAATCTCTGGGGCTGAAGGTACCTTTTCTCCATATGGTGGGAGTGCTGTAGCCAAAAAGGACACCGGCTCTGCCATTACAATGGGGGAGGGCTTCGGGAAACTAACATTAGTTACTACTGATCCTGTCAGGGCTGCATTATATCTTATAGTCAGGGTTACCTTGCACCTTAATAAGAGATCAGATCTATTTCTTAACATCATAAACAGCTGTGCATACATAAGTTCATTCCATTTACCTGTTCTGTGGCAAAACAACAGTAATTGAAGGATTGTACTGTAATTTACTGATCCTTCAGGTGGCCACTTCTCATTACCTTCCAGCTGGTACTTAGGCCAGTCTACTGTACAAAACCTTTGTAACCTATTTTTGGATAATGGATCCGATCCAAACACCTTCCAATTCTCCAGAATGCATTTTAGGGGGGAGCACCTTGCCTTCCCCACCTGGCTCTGCCCCAGCCCCATGTCACAGGTAGACGCTGGGCGTCCCCAGGTCCTAACAGAGAGAGTCCAGACTTTTCCTACTTTATCCAAGGGACCGGTTCCTCACTGTCGCCCGCAGCTGCTTCTCCACTACTCAAGCGAATTGCACCGTTGTGCCCTCCGAGGTCAGCCAGATCACATCTCTGCCGAGGCCCACAATGAAGTCACCAGTGTGCGCTGGGCGTCGGTCGTCACTGCAATCCGTTGACCGCCAGAAGGGATCCAGGCAAGGCCAGTTTCAGCCTCTTGGCCCACCCAGGGACGCCAAAAACTGTTGCAGGCACACACAGTACCAGAGGCAAGCAACAGTGGTTCGTTGCCCAGAGTGCTTAGCATCAATAAACATACCAGGGTGGAGAAGCAAACAACCAAGTTTATTTGAGCTCAAATAAGGTGCAAGGGAGAAATTAGCAATCTCAAATCCTGCACACTGCACACAGGCGGGACATTAATATTTATACCCCTCTTCTTGTATCTCCTTTTTCCATGCTGACTAGTTGCTCTCTCACTCCCCCCTTCTTTCCCATTCAGCTGCAGTAACTTTTCTCATTCAATCTTTTGTCTTCCCTCTTCCTCCCCTTCTCTGCTGGTGAGATATGCATACTGTATCTTAAAATGGCCTTGAGCATGCTTTAGCCTAGCTTCAATGTGTTACAGCAAAGAACTGGTTGTTACAACCAAAAACTAACTGCTAACACTACATTTCTGTAGCTATTAATACCCTCGGTTACAACAGGTTACACAAAATGTTCAACATGGAGGTACTTTGGTTCACATAGGCCTTAAGCAAGGAAGATTCCTACTGAGTGACATCAACATGAGTGCCACTGAAAATCAGTTGCATGTCGCCTTCAGCAAGCATGCCATAGGTTGCCTACCCCTGCTCTAGTGGGATCCACATACCTCCCTTGCTAGGCTTCAGATAGAGAGGTGCACTGTCCATTTAGACCACCCACTTCCTTCTTTGTGGGCTGCAAGCTGAGGTCACACCAGTATCCCTAATACAGTCTGGGGAAGTCTTCTGAAGGGGATATCTGGGGCAAAGCCTTCTACTCCTTGGGCACACTTCTTCCCCATTCACAGTGCCACCCCTTTTGACTCTCAGCATGGTTCAGCTACCTCACTCCCTACCCCTCCCATTCCTGTTGATAGCAGCCAAGGGATTGCTGGGAAATATAGTTCTTTCCCTGCTCCAGGGCTGGCTTTATAGGCAGGGAGCTAGGCAACACACTACAGCTCCCAGGGTCCCGTGCGTTCTCAGCTCCCATGCTGGATCTCAGCTGCTCCGTGGCTCCGCTTCTCCAGGGTTATGAGAGGGGAGGAAGTGAGTTAAAAAAAAAAAAAGGATGGCCAAAATGCCGCCCCCTGGAAATGTGCTGCCCCAAGCACCTGCTTGTTTTGCTGGTGCCTAGAGCCGGCTCTATTCATTTCTCATGTAGGCTGAGCTGAGTGTGTTATCCAATATTTTCAGTGAAAATGGCACCGGTTTTCTGAAAACACAAAACCAAACAAAAACTCCACATATATACAGTAAGAGTCCTCACAGCTCCCCATGGAAGGCTGTTCCAAAACTTCACTCCTCTGATGGTTAGAAATTTTTAAATCATGATTGGACATCTCTTTCTAAAAAGATAAACTCTAGCTCAACCACAATGTATGAGATTGATGTAAGAATGACCGGGTGGCTCTCTCTGGTTTCAAGTATCAGAGGGGTAGCCATGTTAGTCTGGTTCTGTAAAAGCAGCAAAGAGTCCTGTGGCACCTTATAGACTAACAGAAATATTGTAGCATGAGTTTTTGTGGGTACTGATGAAGTGTGTATTCACCCACGAAAGCTCATGCTACAATATGTCTGTTAGTTTACAAGGTGCCACAGGACTCTTTGCTGCTCTCTCTGGTTTGTATTACACAAGAGATAGAGCTGAGATGATTGTAATGGTCCCTTTTCACCTTAAAATACATGAATTAAACATTGATATTGTCATAGCTCCTAGAAGCCAACAACAACGGATTCCCATTGTGCTAGATGCTGTATAAAGAAACATAAAATGGCAATCCCTAGTTCTGATTTGCTAGAGTTTTACATTGCATTGACATTACAAAGGTGCAATGCACAAGGGGGAAGGCCAGGCATAATCAAGTCCAATACCTGTAAGAGTGGCGTACTCTTCCCTCATTCATCTTAATGAGATGTAAACTCTGAGACGTCATGATCTCAAATTACATACCAGCAATGTCATTTTTGCAGAAACATCAAACTCTGTGGGTTTATCTCATCTCCTTGGGGTTTTAAATCTAAAACACAATGATCACAATGTTAATGTCATTGCTGGTCATTTTTGAATATGTGTTTGTGTCTGCTGAATGTAATATCAAATATTTGGGTGTAGGAAAGTAAGGCTACTCGTTGTGGCAAATAGGAAACTAAGGTCCTTGTTCTATAAATTGCTTTGTTTGTGTGTACACCTGCATTCACATGGAACCTAACTGAGGTCAGTGGCGAGGCATGTGGGCACATGGTAGAGGCTTTGCTGACAATATTTGGATGAAGTATTCCCTATGTCTAATCACTACCGGCACTGCCCACAAGGGGCAGGACATACAAAATCTGCATCTCCCCTCTGCTGCCAAATACATAATTTGCCTCCTGGGTGCCAGTCCAGGTGTAAGCACAGCATAGCTCTCTGCCCTGTTCTGAATAGTTTACCAAGGGTTGTAGTGGAATCTTCATCACTGACAATTTTTAAATCAAGCCTGGATTTTGTTTTTATCCTGAAGATCTGCATTAGGAATTATATTGGGGATTATTCTATGGCCTGTGTTATACAGGAGATTGGGCTAGGTGAGCATAATGGTCCCTTCTGGCCTTGCAGTCTGAGAATTTAGCCAAGCTCACACAGGAAACATGTACTTGAGCAGGGAACTGAAAGTAGTTTTCCCAACTTCCAAGCTAGTGTCCTAGCTACTGGCACATCCTTCATTTGGTAGTAAGTAGTATATGTATAGGGAGGGCATCCAAATCCCTTTATCAGCTTTGACAAAGGTTGGACTTTGGGCTATTGACTTCAATGAGACTACTTGTGTGTATAAGGTGAGAAAGAATTTAGCAATCAAGATAGGACAGAGCCCCCGGTCATGCACTTAGCATGGATTTTTACTGAAAAGCTTTCTCAATTTCTCTTTCACCTCCTTGTTTCTCAGGTTGTATACAATGGGGTTGATCAGTGGTGTCACCACTGTGTACAGCATGGAAAAGGTCTTGTTTAAGTTTGGCCACTGGTTGTATATGGGAGCCGCGTAGACCACCATAAGTGTGCCATAGAACACAGACACCACAATGAGGTGGGAGGAGCAGGTGGAGAAGGCTTTCTGCTTCCCAGAGGTGGAAGGAATCTTCAGGATGGTGGAGATTATTTTGTAGTAGGACAGTAGGGTTAGAAGGAAAGGCAAGAAGAACACAAGGGAGGCTATGATGAAAGCTGGTATCCTGACCATGTAGATATCCCCACAGGAGAGTTTAATGATGGGTGTCAGGTCATGAAGAAATGGTCGATCTCCTTGGAAGCACAGAAAGGTAACCTAGAAACCATGGGCATGGTGACCACCAGTGAAAGGAACCCAATGACCCATGACCCCACTGCCAACTGAAAGCAAAGCTGGAAGCTCATGATGGAGGCATAATGCAATGGTTTGCATATGGCCAAGTAACGGTCGTAGGACATGGCAGCAAGCAGGAAGCACTTGACAACCACCAGAGATCCAAAGATGTAGAATTGCAAGAGACAAAAAGAGAAGGAAATGTCTTCTTGCACCGCCAGGAGGGTTTTCAGCATCTTGGGGCAACACTGGTAGTGTAGCAGACTTCCAGGACAGACAGGTTGCCCAGGAAAAAGTACATGGGATTGTGCAGCTTGTGGTTATATGATACCGTCACAATGATCAGGATATTCTCAGTGAGTGTTACTATGTAGATAGCCAGGAACACCATGAATACAGAGATATTCAGCTCATGAAGGTCACTGAATCCCAGGAGAATGAACTCTGTGATGGTCGTTTGGTTTTCCCCCTCTACATCAGGCATGCCTTCACAGAGAGAAAAAGAAACTCAGAAGAATATTGTTAGCTCTGAGAACAGAGCTTTATTAATAATAATTATTAATTACTATTTATTTTATTACCATATCACATAAAAGTATCAGTACTGGACCAGGACCCAATTGTACCAGAAGCTGTGCAAACACAGAACAAAAGGGCAGTTTCTGCCCCAAGGATTTTACAGTCTAATTATCAGACTAGGGGCAACAGATGGAGACATACATACAGGAGAGTACAAGGAAACACTGAGATTGTATTCTTTGATTCCAAGGCTGGAAGGGACCATTGTGATCATCTAGTCTGACCTATTATATAACACAGACCAGAGAAGTTCTCCAAAATATTTCCTAGAGCAGATCTATTGGAAAAAAACATCCAATCTGGATTTTAAAATGGTCAGTGATGAAAAATCCAACATGACCCTTGGTAAATGGTTCCAATGATTAATTACTCTCATTGTTAAAAAATTCACACCTTGTTTCCAGTCTGAATTTGTCTAGCTTCGACTTCCAGCCACTGGACCATGTTAGGCCTATCTCTGCTAGACTGGAGAACCCATTATCAAATATTTGTTCCCCATGAAGGTACTTATAGACTGTCATCAAGTTACCCTTTATTCTTTTCTTTGTTAGGCAAATAAGTTGAACTCCTTGAGTCTTTTACTATAACATATGTTCTCAATTCCTCTAATCATTCTCATGGCTCTTCTATGAACCCTCTCCAATTTATCAACATCCTTCTTGACTTGTGGACAACAGCACTGGACACTGAATTCCAGCAATGGTCACACCAGTGCCAAATATGGAGGTAAAATAACCTCTCTGTGCCTACTGTTTATGCATACCAGGATTGCATTAACCCTTTTGGCCACAGCGTCGCACTGGAAGCTCATGTTCAATTGATAGGCATTGGTCTCTGCATACCAACAGCCTAACCATTGTCAAGTTTTTTGTAGATATCATGAGGAGGAAGTGTCTTGAGGAGGGAATAGAAGGTGGATAATGAAGTAGATTTGTGGGACAGCCCTGGAGAAAGCATAAAGTTGCCAGGTTTACTTTTATGAATTATTAATAAACCTGGTCATATCTTTTTTTCTCTGCAACATTTTTAAGAACTTTCATTGAAAAACTGCAGGTTTTTAGCTGAAGCCGATATTTTTTTAGTGAAAACCTGAATATTTTCTGCTGAAAACTGCTAAAAATTTAAACATTTTGACCAAAACTGATAATGTTTCATTTTCAAATTAAAAATAATGGGTCGAGATTATTATTTTTTTTCTTGGGGGGGGTGTTGTTTGTTTAGAGGAGCAGACACTTTCCTCTATAATTCTCATTTTGTCAAAAATCCAGTTTTCTGCAGAAAAAATGTTTTGATGGAATTTTTTTGACTGGTCCTAATTATTGGTGTTCCCCCTTCCCCTCTTTATTCTTCATAAATAAGAGTTTTTCCTCCAGTAGATAATTTAATTTTGCCCTTTAGTTTCAACATGCAAAAACTGTGTAACTAAAATTGAGGCTTTGCAGACCCATATTAGCTTACATTGATTTGTAAAGACACGTTTGATATTTTCCTTTTTTTCACCCATCATGGTGTCAAGTGTACAGAGTAAGGAAACATGGTTATAGTTCATATTGACCAAACTTGAGAAACATTTTTATTTTAAATGAACTCCTCTGGTCCACACAGACTCTTTTCTTTTTTAAGGGAAAAAGGTGATGGTAGACATGGTAAGTGTTAACCAGCATTGATAATATCTGTATATGATTGCACACAATAGTGAGTAATTCTCAGACATGGTCAAAATTGGATGAACACAAATTTTCCCATCTTAAAATGTAATTTAAATGAAATTAAAAGGAAAACAACAACCACAAGATTTATTTTTTTATTTTCATGAAAAATAGTGTTAGATTTACATTTCAACTTAAAATGTCATTTAAGTCAAAACATCAATATCAAAATATATTTTTCATTTCATTTTGACATTTCATTTTTTTTCATTTTGACATCATTTCAAAATAAAATGTTTTTATGTCAAAAGAAACATTTCATGTTGATCAAAAATGTCATTTTTTCAATTGAAAATAAAGAAATTTTTGTTTGACAAATTTTAAAATATTTCAATAATTTGCCCCAATTTGGGATGAAAACAAATGTTGAAGTATCAAAATTTCCTACCAGATGCAAATTCCATTTTTTGAGGAGCTCTACTGATTCTGTAAACTCTATGACATATAGGTCAACTTTGAAGAATTAAATTTTTTTGGCAAATGTTGGTAAATGTCGATATCACAGTAGACATACAGATTGAGCGGAAATATTTCCATCTATAGTAATTGAAATGTATAGGTAGGCAAAGTTAAAAAACGACCAGAAATCCTTCAATAACTATAAAAAACTTCAATAGAATTATGCCAATTTGCACCAGCTGAAGATGCGGAACTCATGTGAATGGATGCTCCCCATAGTAAGAAGTAAGCATGTTTTTATTTATAGAAGTCTTAGGGGCTAATTTTCAAGTCCATATCCACTGAAATGTCCCATCACATTTAATGGGAACTTCTGTTAGTTAAGACTGCAGAGTCAATCTCGTGCAAATTTTACATAGTGTCTTCAATGGAGTTTGGCCAATTTGAAAGTATTAAGGATCTTGTGTCCGATATGTTTAAGAAAACTAATTCAACATGCAAAAAATGGCAAACCTTTCTGTGCAAAAGACAGGGACAACACAGCTTAATACAAAAAGGGAAAACTTTGAAATGCTGCCAGATGCAAGGTTTTGAGATGTACACAGCTGATTCATTTCACAATCAAGACAAGAGGTTCTTTAGGAGACTAAGTCCTATTTTTAAAAGTAATAGGCTCTTAGAGGTTGAAATCCTTGCCTAAATGGGACTTAAATCAACCAGCATAGCTATTGTGGAATAAGCTATCTGCAACAGCTATTCCAGAATCACTCCCCATGTGAACACCTTATTCCAGAAAAAAAATTACTTTATTACAGAATAATTATTCTGCTTACAAAGCAGAGAGATTTTTCAAGACTAAAATCACTTTTATTCTGAATACAGTGTCTATATGGGGGAGTTATTCCACAATAGCTAAATTAGTCCAGAATAGTTATGCCAGTCAATTTCCCCTGTCTAGACAAAATCTAAGTCCCATTGACTTTCAATGGAAAAAAAAAACTATTTTCTGGAAACAAAACTCTGAAATTGTCTTTATTTCACTTATTTTTTCCTTATTTTCAAAATTTGTACTGATTTTTTTAAAGATATTTTTGTTTCAATATAATTTTGCACATTTTTTTCAATTTCCCATGGTAAAATTTCAATTTTGATACAAAGCCATTTTTTGGGCAAAGAGGGAAAAATGTGTTCAAAATATTTTGACCAGCTATACTATGGACTTTAGAGGGAGTTATTTCAGATTTATAGATCTTTTATGTGATATCAGAATCTAGAACTTTGCTTTCATTACTAAGTACCTTAATAATAAAAACAGTATTTCAATTCACAAATCCCATATTTTCTGTACCTATAAATGCTTAACCCCGTTATACAGAGACACTAAGTATTATGGCAATTGGTGTGGTATGAAAAGAATAGAAAATGAGGTGGTTTACTCTTAACTAAGAATGATCATATTTTACCTTCAAAAGTGCTGTGACCAGAATGCATCATTTAACTCTTCTCAGAAATTCAGCAGGCAAAGTTGTCTTATGTGGATCTAACACTACTCACTGTTTTCTCTGTGCATATACAGTTATTTCAACAAATGACCTCATGCTTCTTGCAGTGGTTTTGTACTGTGTAGATGCACACAGTAAAGAACATCAGTGTCACCGGTTGCCTTTATCTGCAGGAAGTAGCAGAACTGATGACTGGGGACAGGTCCTAGTTAGCTGATTTGTTTTATTAACTATTACCCAATAGGGAATTTCTAGCAGCAGCCCTATGTCTGCACAGTGTAAACAACATTGAATTGTTGCACCACAGTTCTATTTCCAACTGGGAAGATTTACCTTTCACGTGACAGACCAAAGCTCTGGTGGATGAAGATGGAGGATGCTCTACACCTACTGGTCCAGACTTTGGATGACAAAGACAAAAAAAACACCCTATCACTCATGGGTGAATACTTGTCACAAAACAGTCACTCCATATCTGACCTCATAGTTCTTGTCCTCAAAGGAAACCTAAACGACACTCTCAAAGGATGAGTTTGGGAGCTTAAATTCATAACTTTGCTAGAAACTAAAAATCATGGACTTAATAAAGATACTGGATCTACGGCTTATTACAACAATCTGTAACCCACTAATCCCCCTGTTTTCCCCCTGGATAAAGAGCTGGGGAAGAATGCAGTGCTTAGATTAATAGATTCTAATGCCAGAAGGGACCACTGTGCTAATTTAGTCTGACCCCCTGTATAACAGAGGCAACATAACTTCTCCAAAATAATTCCTAGAACATATCTAAGAGGCTGCTCACACTATATATGTCCTGTGGATGAATATAAAGTTTAAGTCAAGCAAGTGTATTTTATCTGGCCAGCCTGATCCAGCACATCCAAAACACACAGCTTGTGATTTTCAAGGCTGTCACAGGGTGTGATTTACAGAAGGGGCCTAAGGGAGCTAGGTGGGATTGAATTTCAGTGGGATTGGGGACCCGATTCCCTTACGCTCCTTTGTGAATCCCAGCCTAATGGATTTGGATTCCCACTTCAGTTAAGGGAAACTGGTGATCTTTGAAAATCTCAACCACAGCAATCTACTCAGGAAAATGGCAACTGAGATTTTGAAAAGGAATGAAGGGAGTTAGGTGTCCAAATCCCACAGAGAGTCAATGGGTCAATGGGAGCTATATGTTTAACTCCTTTACACTTTGCCTGCCTGTGATAAAGAATCAGATCTGGAATTTTAGTCATCACTTTCACTGAGGTAAATGATGAGTGGCTGCATTAAAGTCATTGGAGATAGATCAGTGCAAAAAACTGGTGTGAGTGAATTATCAGGGCAGTTGTTTGTCCTTCTTTTAACCACAGAAGTTAGGGGCTGAGTCCTGCAAACACTCAAATGGGCCTTACTCATGTGAGTAGGTCTGCCGTCATCAGTGGTTTCACTGACAACATTGGGATCTCTGAGGTAAGTACTTTCATGAGTAAGAGCTGGCAGGGTCAGCCTGTTCAATAGTTCTTAGTCAGAAAATACTGATTGTGCCACATATTCAGCTGCTGTCTACTGACATAGATCTGTTGGTTTCCACCAGCTGGGCATTTCATCTCATTGACCTCAGTGAAGCTATGCTAGTTTAAAATGCATGGGGAAATGGACCATTGAAGCTATGAAAATACACACCAGCTGGGGATCTGGTTCCACTTACTTCAGTGGAGGTACGACCAAGTTGCACCAGCTGGGAAACTGGTCTGTTGATGTAAGGGTAACTATTCCTGATTTAGACTAGAGAAACCAGGAAGGAGGGAGATCAGGCCTACAGACACCGATATCTATATTTTTTGAAATAATAATGCCTAGCACTGTTCAAGTGGGATTCTCAAATAGATTGTCAATATCCCCAGATAGGGAAGGTGAGGCATAGAAGTCTATGATGATTATCTCATTCCCATGCTGCTGGGGGAAGAGTTGGCGAACCATGTTAAGCTAGCCAAGAGTGTAGGAATATGGTCACCCGCAACCAGGGTAAGCAAGCCTTCACACCTATCCCTGTTTCTGAGCCTTCTCCCAGGGCCCCATCTGTGTTATCAGAGACCCAGACTGAGGTGGTGGAATTGAAACCCATTCCAACGCCTGCGACAGCAGTAGTAGATCCAGTCCCAGAGACCCAACCAGAACCAGTCTCAGAACTGGAACTGATGAAGCAACCAGCACCAGAACCATTGCCAGCACTGAATCCAGCACTTGCAATGCCATCTGCAACTCCAATGCCAGAGTGCACCACCGAGATTGCACTGGCAGAAGCAGCTAAACCTGAACAAGAGGCTCATCTGGAGCCTGAAATACAACCTAGTGCACCAGCGGAAAGAAGTTCACAGTCAACAGAAATAACCCCATCACCTACATCACTTCCAGAGGGACCAAGCCCAAGTCTACAATCCAGTAAGGAACTGATGTCTCCAGTGTCAATGTAACAGTTCCAGGCAAGAGCAGAAAGCAGATGAGAGCCTCAAGAGAGCTTGAATGACAGTACGGAGCAACCCTACCCTCTCTCCGCTCTTCTAATAGGTCCTGATTTGTTGTAGAAAAAGGACTTTTATACAAGGAAACTCTTTCTGGTGGGCACAGGAGGACCAGCATCCTCAAAGACAGTTGGCAGTTCCAGCTAGGTACTGGGTAAAGCTCTTGAGCTTAGTCCATGATCATCCTAGTGGCCATGCTGGAGTTTGGGGAAGTCATTTCATTGGGGGTGAATGGGCAAGGATGTTTCTACCTATGTCCAGTCTTGTGAGGTGTGCCAAAGAATGGGAAAACCCCAAGACCAGGTCAAAGCCCCTCTCCAGCCACTCCCCATAATTGAGGTTCCATTTCAGAGAGTAGCTGTAGATATTCTGGGTCCTTTCCCTAAGAAGAGACCCAGAGGAAAGCTGTACATACTGACTTTCATGGATTTTTGCCATCTGAGGGTTGGAAGCAGTAGTAAAATTTAGCACATAAATAGTGTTTGCAGAATTGGAACCTAAATGTTAATTAGTAATATCCACACAGGGCCTGATTCAAAGTCCATTGAACTCACTGGAAAGATGCCCATTAATTTCAATGAGCTGGGGATCAGACTCATAGATTATTTTTTAGGGCCACATTTTCAAAGGTATTTAAGTGCAAGAATCAAAAAGGGCTTTAGGTGCCTAACTTCCATTTTAGATACTAAATCGCAAGATGAAGTACCACTCAGATTCAGAAAAACCCCACTCGACTGCCACCAAACTCTGTATGCACCTAAACTCACTTGTCACCTGTATTTTTGAATGAAAAGGTCCCCAGATACCTATGTTTCTGCCTCTGGGCGTGTACACAGCTGCTTCCCTCTAGGCATCCAGACTGCTATGCCAGAATGTGACTCAGGAATCAGGGGAAGATAGGCTTTCCTCTGCCTAACTCAGCTGTGGGGCCTGATCCCATAGGCAGGCTCAGAGGCCGTTTATCAGACTGGGCTCCTCACATGAGCTCACACAAAGTCGGGGTGGATAAAAAAGGAGAGTCTCCCTTGTACCTTTCAGCTTAGTGGTCAGGGCACTCATCTGGGATGTGAGAGGCTGTGGTTCAAGTTCCCCCCTACCTCACCCATTGAGATGTTCTGATTGGGGGTGTGGCCTCAATCTCTCCTGTTGAAGCTGCTCCACTTTGGATAAATAACGAGAGACCTTGGAGCAAAGGGACTAGATGCTAGGGGCTCCCGCATCCTGGGTGAGTACCCTAACCACTAGGCTACAGCATGACCCCCCCCCCCCGCTTGTGCCTTTGCTCTCTAGCACAATGATTCTTGAATGATGTAATCCACAGTGGAACAGCTTCAACCAGAGAGACTGAGAGAGCCCCACATCAGACTATCCTGTAGCCCAGTGGCTTGGGAACTCACCGCAGATGTGGCTAAGCCCTGCTCATATCTCTTCTCCCTTCAAAGGGATTTTCTTGTTCTTTTCCTTCCCTGGGGCTCTTTACAAAAATGGAGTAAGCATCTAGCGCCAAGAGAGAGTTCACAGCTGTGACTCCCAAGCAGGGAGAGGTGCCTCCCTTCAGCCTGGACTCAGGCACCCGACTCCCTGCGAGGGATGGGGCTCAGGACACACTCCTCTCCTCGGCATCTCCCATTGGCTAGCTTAGGCAAACAGCCGCTTATCTCATCTCTCCCCTTCCATTGCATAGGGAGCCTGGGCACCAAACTCCAGGTTTGCAAATCCAAGTGATTCTCTCTGCCTAAGCCTTAGATGTGGTGATGCAGAGTATTGCAATGCCCAAGCCTCTTTGTGAATCTAGTCGGCAGACCAATTAATGCACAGCCTGTTAATGCACTTTAGAAATCACATCCTCTTAGAGCAAATTATTTCTCAGTGTAGACCAGTCCTCTAGCACTTAAGAACGGGATTCCCAAAAGCCAGCACAGTGAGCCAGAGCCAGTCCATTAGCCAATAGGAAATGATGAGCAGAGGGTGTGATCTCTGCACTTAGGATTCTCTGTCCTGAACTCTCTGCTGGAGTTAGGCATGAAAGTCTCTCCTACCAGCCATTTTGTGGGGAGTTAGGTGTACACTACTATCATTCACCTCCTCACTTACACTAAGTGAGTGAGAGACGCATCAGGCCCTTTGACTTCAGTGGGGTCACAGTGGTCCATTGGAAACGGGGTAAAGATTCGAAAGTGTAGGTGACAAATTCCTGGTGCAAGTGCTGGAGGAACCAACTAGGGGCAGAGCTCTTCTTGATCTGCTGCTCACAAACCAGAAAGAATTAGTAGGGGAAGCAAAAGTGGATGGACTTTGACTCCCTCAGGGAACTGATGGGCAGAATCCCCTGAGAGAATAATATGAGGGGGAAAGGAGTCCAGGAGAGCTGGCTGTATTTTAAGGAATTTTTATTGAGGTTGCAGGAACAAACCATCCTGATGTGTAGAAAGAATAGTAAATATTGCAAGCGACCAGCTTAGCTTAACAGTGAAATCTTTGCTGATCTTAAACACAAAAAGGAAGCTTACAAGACGTGGAAGTTTGGACAAATGACCAGGGAGGGTGTCAATGTTTTTTCCCCACTTTGAACTTTAGCGTCCAAAAAGTGGGGACCTGCATGGACCCTTCTAAGCTTAATTCCTAGCTTAGATCTGATAACGCTGCCACCAGTCAAAATATAGTATTTGGCACACCTCCTGTTCCCCCAAAAACCTTCCCTGGGGAACCCAAGACCCAAACCCCTTATGTCTTAAAACAAGGAGAAATAAACCAACCCCCCCTCTTTTTCCTCCCCAGACATTCCCCTCCCTGGGTTGCCTTGGGAAGCTATACAGATCCAAACTCCTTGGATCTTAAAACAAAGAGGAATTAACCATTCCCTTCCTTTTCCCCCCCACCAATCCTTGTTGAGTTTAGACTCAATCCCTTGTATTCCAAAACAAGGAAAAATCAATCAGGTTCTTAAAAAGAAAGCTTTTAATTAAAGAAAGAAAAAGTAAAAACTATCTCTGTAAAATCAGGATGGTAAATGCTTACAGGGTATTCAGATTCATATAGACTAGAGGGACTTCCCCCCTCCTAGCCTGAGAGTCAATGGCTACCTCATATCAGGTCAGAAGAAAAAAGACACCACAATAACAGAATTAGCTAAATAGACAGATGTATAGATGGGGATCTGAACTCAAGCCATTGTCATTTGTTGGAAGTTGCAGTAAGTTCCTAATGGCTTTATAAACAAGCAGAGTGGAGCCCACCCCTAAGCCTTGCCTAGCGGATGACAGCACACTCTGCCCCTATGGCCCTGAAATAAGGGAAGAATGCAAGTGACACTGCTTTGTCCCAAAAAAGTATCACTTACTGGCCTGAGGGCCCTGAACCTTCATACAGCTGTGTGACATGTGATACTTGTACCATGGGTGCTGCTGTCATGTAAAGGCACCTCCTCAGCAGTGGGAATGGGGCAGTGAGTCCTAGTGGATGAGAAAAGGGGGAGCTATACCATTTAATGGGCACTGCTTGACATAAAACAGGAGAAATTCCATTGATGCACATACGTTTACACCTGACAGTCTTGTAAATTAAATTGAACGGAAAATTAAATCCTAAAATTACATATGTGAATTAATGGGAATATATGAGCGGGGAAACAAATGACCACACTGTTTCAGTGGAAGGACAGGTGAAGTGAAGTGTGTAAACCAGGGAATGATTGTTTTATTTGGTGGTGTATGTGCAAGGCCCTTTGTTTTCATATTTTTAAAAAATATATTGTTAAGCCTTTCCTGGAAATTTATCCGTGTTTATTATAAAAATTTAAAAGAGCAGTTGAAAAATCAATGCAAATAAATTAACCTCACAGTTTCTGGGTAAACATTGAGGTTAATATTGGAAGGTGGGAGAACTGAGAAAATCAACAAATAGAAGGTAAAAGCAGTTTAATGCTGTGATTTATTTCATGAACAGTACATACACATATGCACATGTATGTTTTTGTGTGTGTGGATCTTCTACTATATTGCCGTAATTTAACAGAAACGAATGCGTTATTAACATAAACATCTACCTGATGTAATGTACTACAGTTTCTTGACATAATCAGTATTTTCACGTACTTGAGAAGTGCAAAAATTCAGGGGAAAATTGGTATAAAAATAGTTTTTGGAAAATCTGGGAAATTTTCAGTAAAAATTGGTAAAAACTGAAAAAGAAGGCCCTCTGCATGTGTTAGAGGGATACTGTGTGTGGGGATCCTTATATGTGCACCTCTTTATGTGGATTGTATGTATGTGTGTGTGTGTGCATGCTTAAGTGTATTTCTGTATGTGTGTATCTCTGTGTCTCCCTCTGTGCCTGCATGTGTATCAGTGTGTGAGTGTTGGGAAATGAATGCTTGGTTAGTATTCATGTGTGACTGCTCTGTGCATGTGAATTGTGATTTGCTGTGTAACAAGCAGCTGAAGCCAGATTCTCAGCTGGTGTCAATGAATGTAGCTCCACTGAGGACACCCAAGTTAGCTGGTAAAAATGAGTGTGATGATCTAGCGTGATGTTCTGATGTCTCCCTGATTTCTCCCCTGTACCTCTAATGTCCAGGCACAATTGTGCTACACAGTGCAATAAATGCAACTGGCTGATGCTAAATGCACCTCTGCCTGATATATCCAGGGAGTCATCTGCATCACTGGCAGCAGCTGTGCAATGCCACTGTCTTAGAGCTCTTTCCAGGCCTCTCTGTGAATCACTTGGTGATCTCAGTCTATTTCATAGCAGCAATGGGCCTGAATGAAGCTTCCTGGACTTCAGGAAGTGAGACAAAAGAAGCTTAGATCCAAACACCCCCAGTAAAGGTGGGGAGTTTCAGAATCCAGAACTAAATTTCACAGCTCTGGTCATTTGTTTGTCACTAGCTGGACAAGCAGTCACATGAAAACCACAATCCTGCAGACCAGTGCTTCTCAAACTAAGGTCGCCGCTTGTTCAGGAAAAGCTCCTGGCAGGCCGGGCCAGTTTGTTTACCTGCTGTGTCCACAGGTTTGGCCGATTGCAGCTCCCAGTGGTTACAGTTCACCACTCTAGGCCAATGGGGGCTACAGAAAGCAGCACGGGCAGAGGGACATATTGGCCACTACTTCCCTCAGCCCCCATTGGCCTGGAGCAGTGAACCGCTGCCAGTGGGAACCGCGATCGGCTGAACCTGCAGACGCGGCAGGTAAACAAACCGGCCCAGTCCACCAGGGGCTTTCTCTGAACAAGTAGCGGCTCTAATTTGAGAACCACTGCTGTGGACCACTCCAACTGGCCTCCTTAATGGCACGCTCACAAACCACGTTAAGGGACAATAGGCATGGAGTGTGAGCAAACTTTTGGGTTCTGACCTATAGAAATGATCAACTCAGGGCACTTATGCAGCACACTGCATAATTGGGGAGGGCAGAAGTGAGGCCAGTGGGAAAGAATATGTGTACATGTATCTCCATTGATCTATCTAATCATCTCTTTATCTAACTATCCATCCATCCATCTGTCCATCTGTATAATCATTGGTCCATCCATCTAATTGTCTTTTTTGCTGCCTATCTGTCCATCAAGATGTCTGTCCATTTTTTCCTCCTTCCGCTCTTTGTCCATCCAGTTATCTACCCATTGGTTCGGCCAATTGTCTGTCTTCACTTCTGTGACTCTGCCTTGCACGCTGCTCATTTGTCTAATCATCACTCCAGCCACCTGGCTAGTAGTGTTTACATTCCTCTTATCTAATCTACCACTAATTGACCCATTCCCATGGAAAGTGGACTTCAGTGGGCAGGGGCTGCTGAATGGGGACCTGTCACAGTCAAAGGCATTACATTAAATTGAAAGATGTAGCCTGATTTTTGGTAACTAAGGAACATTCCTTCTCACTCTGTGCATCTAATTTCACAGTCAAAGCAGGTGGGAATTGGAAGGGATGAGTCTCACAGTGTGACTAAGTGCAGCAGTGACAAGGGGATAGACTTTAACAAGTGCTCTGTTGGTCCCTTGTGACTGATCAGAGAAGTAGCAATAAACAGTGTGTCCATGATGCATAAGGTGCTTGACCTTAATGATGCAGCTGTTTTTATAGGTCTGCTCACAGATCTGTGACAGATGCCCCATTTGCAGGACCCCTGATCAATTTCACCTGGAACAAGTTAATTTCACTGATGCTTTGCTCAAATAAAAATAATTAAAAAAAATAAAAGCTACTTCATTGTGTGCTTGTTAAAACCACCCCGATTAGCAACACACCTACTAAAAAGAAATCTCTCCAATTAGGCATGCAGCACCTGTGACTCTATAGAGATGTACAAGGGGACACACAGATAATTAAAACTTCACTTGCCTTAATCAAGCACTCTGAGGAATGTTAAATCCAGCTGAGAGCTGGGTACTGGCTGGAGATTTAACAAACCTCTCAAGGAATTATGAGCTAGTGGCAGAAACCAAGTTGCTCATTATTTTAATGGGTCCCATCGAGGGCCATTAGAATGGAAAAGCTGCTGGGAAATGCAGGTGTCAGTGGAAGTCTGGTCGCGGCTGATTAGAATAGAAAGTCAGAGGCATTGATTGAAGTTAGACAAAGGAAGGGGTGGGTCTGTTCCTATGTCAAGTAGCCCCTGATCGTTAAAGTGAAAGGGGTCAAGTCGTTCATTCCCAGGCCCTGTGAACTGTGATCTCTTCCTTTGTAAATTCCATCAGGCCCTCAGGTAGTGAGGGAATGTAAGGGGGAGGGATGACTGCAGTGAAACTGACATGTAAACAAACCTCAGATTCCCACTAGGTTAGTGAAGACAGCCTGGCCCAGGTGTGGTGAGCAAAAGGCAATTCCAGGTTTCTAGGTCTCAGTGACAGAGCTCAGGCAATGTACCTGGGTTATGACAGGCATTGCTGTCCTGCCCATGAACCCCAGCTCTGCCGATGCCCTGAATCCTAACCCACAGCCCCCTCCATTGTTCCATCTCTGGGTTGTCACACACACACAGGTCTGAAGATGCACCTCAATCCCAGCTTGCAGCCCCTTGTTATCCCAGCCATGGGTTCCTCCATGACACAACTCTACTCATGCACTTCAATCCTGATCTGCAGCACTCAGAGCTCCCCCCATCCATGCACAGTTCTGTCATTACCCCTGAGTCCTGATCTGCAGCCCCTGCTATCCCAGCTTTGGTCTCTCACCCCTGCCCCCACATCTCTGCTGAAGTCCGTTAGTCCTGACCCACAATCCCTCTGCTATCCCAGGACTGGCTCCTTTCACAGCATTGGTGACATGCCTCAGTTCTGACTTGCATTACCCCTGCTATTCCTGTCCTAAGCTCCCCAGCTTAGTCAATACATCACAGTAACGAGTGACAACCCTTCTGTCATTGCTGTCCTACCCCAAACACACACCTCTGACAATGCTCCTCAGTCCTGGCCCCCTGCGAGTAAAGTTCACACCATCCACACACTCCTCTTTGAATGCCGCAATCCTGACCCTGCTAGCCCAGGCCTGCCGTCTTCAGAGCTCTGGTATTTCTACTAATTCCAACCTGCCAGCCCAGTCCTGGGACAGAGCTGAGCTGTCTCAGTGCATCACAAAGCAGCTTGCACTTTCCATCCCCTATGCGCACACACGCACAAAACCTACTTCCCCCAACACATCAGTAACAGACAGACACACTTACACGCTGAAAAACTCATTCCATGCAGCAGGAACACACACACAGGGAGAGAGAGAACAGGGCTGGTTACTACCATCAGGGCATAACACTGACACTCAGCAATTCCTGCACAGAGACGAAGGCTGATCTTGGGTTAAAGGCACTTGACTGGCCCTCAGAACCCTTAGCTCAGTTCCTGGCTTTGCCCCTGGCACTGCATGTGCACTGAGACAGTGACCAAAGTTGAAGTTTACAAACCAAAGATAATGGGACTTGTATCTCCAAACCCCACAAGCAGGCTAGGAAAACCTCAATCTTAAATAACATGGACCAGACTTTCAGCTGGTAGAAAATGTCCATAGCTCCGTTGGAGTCAATGGGGCCAGATCCCCGCTGGTGTCAATGGACTGTAGCTCAATTGAAGTCAAACTCCTTGTGGGATTTACGTAAATCAGCCCGTGCCTCGGTTTCCCCACTAGTAAAAAAAGGATAATCGCACTTCTCGCCCTCACAAGGCTGTTATGACATTAAAGTCTGTTCATGACCGTGAGATGTGCAGACACCACGAGGATAAGGCCTATGTAAATACTTAGAACATATAGCTCAGTGGATTTGCAGGATCTGAGGATCCAGTCTTCTGTGCCTCAGTTCCCCTCCCTTTAACATGGAGATAATTCCATCTCCTTACCCCACATGAATGATGGGAGGTTACATTTATCATTGGTTGTCGAGTGCAAGTCTACCATGCTTGGAGGCATTTAGCTACCTACATAGATATTGTAGTCCGAAACAATGAGCTCCAACCCTACTGAGATCAAAGACCAAGCTCCCATTGGCCTCAGTGTTACCAGGACTGAGGCCTATGTGTGATACTTGCTGATGAATTAACAATACAGAGGCAAATCTCTGTGGGTGCGTGAGGCACTGCAATCCCATCCACATTTCAAGTGCCCCCAACATGGCTAACGATCTGTTTTGGTTTAGCAATTTGACTCCTACTTTAGGGCCAGAAGGGCCCATCATGATCATCTAGTCTGACCTCCTGCACAGGACAGGACACAGAACCTCCCCCTTCCCCTCCTGCAATAGACCCATAGCCTCTGGCTGAGTTACTGAAATCCTCAATTCTTGATTTAAAGACTTCAAGTTACAGAGAATCCACCATTTACTCTAGTTCAAATCAGTAAGAGACTCGTGCCCCATGCTGCAGGGGAAGGCAAAAGTGAGTGAGACCCACTCAGCTATAATAATTCTTTGTAGCACTCTTCATCTAGTGTCCCATCTGCAGCCATTGGAGCTATTTGCTAATAGCAGTCATAGATGGGCCATATGCCATTCTGACCGATAGACAGGAAGCATTTGGAAATGGATTGTGACAGAAAAGTAAAAAGGAGACTGAGAGTTCGGCTCACATCAAAGAGATTCTGTTTGCTTTATATGATTGCTAGAGAGCAGCACAGGGTCAGAAATGAGAAGGAAACAGCATTATATGAAATGGATGGAAGGAGACAATAATTGATAGGTTTTAAGGCCAGAAGATACCACTGTGATAGTCTAGATACTCACCCGTTTAAAACAGGCCATAGGACTTGTGTGAATAAATTCCTGCTTCAAATACAATAGTTGTCATTGAACTAGAGCAGATCTTACAAAAATAAAATTCAGAAAGAGGGAAATCATCTGTGAAATGACAATGATGAATATGAATAAAATACATTGAACATCACATTACTATTGTTAAAACAATGAGGAGTCCTCCTGGCACCTTAGAAACTAACAAATGTATTTGGGCATAAGCTTTCGTGAGCTAGAACCCACTTCATTAGATGCATGGTGTGGAAAATACAGGAGCAGCGCCAACTGAGCAGCCTCTATGCAAAAGAATAAATGGACACAAATCTGATGTCAGGAATCATAACTTTCAAAAACCAGTAGGAGAACATTTCAAACTCCCTGGTCACTCAATAACAGACCTAAAAGTGGTAATTCTTCAACAAAAAAAACCTTCAAATATAGACTCCAACTGATATGAAATTGCAGAACTGGAATTAATTTGCAAGCTAGACACCATGAGATTAGGCCTGAATAAATACTGGAAGTGGTTGGGTCATTACAAAACATAAACCTAATTTCCCCAATACTAATTTCCCCCTACTGTTAACTCACACTTTCTTGTCAACTGTTTGAAATGGGCCACTCTCATTACCACTACAAAAGTTATTTGTCCTCCCTTGGTATACTGCTGTTAATTGAATTGTCTCGTTAACCTTACCTCATACTTGGTAAGGCATCTCCCATCTTTTCGTGTATTTATACCTGCTCCACTCCATGCATCTGATGAAGTGGGTTCTAGCCCATGAAAGCTTATGCCTAAATAAATTTGTTAAGTCTCTAAGGTGCCACAAGGACTCCTCATTGTTTTTTCTGATACAGACTAACCCGGCTACCATTCTGAACCTGATTATAATTATTATTGCTGTAATGACAACTTTCTGCTCTTGATAGTCATCTAGTGAGTGATTTTCAATATTATAGTACCCAGAGGCCATAACTAAGATCTGGGCACAGTGAAACAGAGTTAGAGACAGTCCCTGCACTAAAAGGCTTACAGACTAAATAGAGAAAGCAGACAAAGGGAAGGGAAGGGAAACTGAGGCACAGAGGATGGACGTGACTTGCCCAAGGTCACACAACCTGTCAGTGGCAGAGCCAGGAATAAAATCCAGGGTTCAAGTTTTAGTAGAGAAAAGTTTAGAATATAATTCATTTGAACGTTATGGTATTGGAATGAAAATTAATATGTGTGTTTATATTATCATTATCATCTTGCATTATTATAGCCCCCAGATGCTCCAGTCAAGACTAAGGCCCCGTTGTGCTGGGTGCTGTACAAACACATAGTGAAAAACAGTCCATGCCCAAAAGAGGTTATGGTTAGGCCCAAAAGGATTAGATTTTTATTGATAATGTCAATAAATGTCAGTTTTACCGGATACGCACAAACGGACAAAATATTTCCAGCTATAATAATCAACCTTTGCAGATGGGTAAAGTAAGAAAAACGGTTTTTGAGAACTTATTAGAGTTTAATTTAAGGCTATTTACTTTGTATAGTTTGACATGATTTCTTTACAATTTGTGTTTTAATGGTTATAAAGTTTTAACTTTTTGAATCTCAACGTCTACTGTTGCTAAATAATTATTGTCTGACACACCCCCAAAGTCTGACCTCCCCATATAGTTTCCCTCAACTGTGACAATGTAAAATCAATAAAAACTGAAAAAAAGCTTTAAAATAAGCATCAATATTTTCAGCTGAAGTTATTAAAAGATCAAATTGTGCTAAGTCTACTTATGGTGGAAATAGACAAGACAGACAAAGGTGGGAAGGAAACAAAGGCCCAGAGAAGTTAATTTAATGAAGACATTTAAATACATGAGGAGTGATGGGAAATTTTATACTTTCATAGGTTTATAGTGTTTAAGGCCAGAAGAGACAACTAAATCATCTAGTCTAGTGTTTCACAAACTGGGGGTCCCAATCCAAAAGGAGGTCGCAAACCCATTGTAGGGAGGTCACTAGAGCGGCGGCTACTGGTCGGGTGCCCAGCTCTGAAAGCAGCACCTCTCCAGCAGCAGCGCAGAAGTAAAGGTGGCATGGGATGGCGGGGTCATCACTTTTTGGAGGGGAGGTCATCATAGCTTGAAATAGTTAAAAAAACAGATCTACATGGGTCATTGGAGATGAGTTTTAAATGACTTTATTCTTTCATGCAAATTGATGATGATTTTCATCAACACTATCTCTGAGCTAGCACTTTTCATCAGGGGACATCCACGTGTCTGAAGAAACAGGGTAAATATCACCATCCCCTAATTTACAAATGGAGACTGTGAGGTTCAGAAAGGGAAAAGTGATCCATCAGACCAATGGAAAAGCCAAGATTGGAACCCACACACCTGGTCCCAGACTCCAATAGCTCATTAGTAAAATGTCTTTGAACAAGGAAAAGAGTTCAGCTGATTAAAAGAATTCAAAGTCACCTGGACTCTATGTGAGAATTGGTGCGGATATGAAGTTTTCACTCTGACCTGTAGCTTTTGGACTCATATAAGTAAAAGCATACTCTGCCTCACAAGTCCATTGTGAAAGGACACTGAGTGAGCATAACCCTGGATGAGCAAATCACTCAAGAGACATCAGCAATGTTAGACCTAATGTTTGCAAAGCTCTGATATGCCTACCCTAGCTAAGAGATGAAGAAACGCCCTTTATCTCATTGAAAGATGTGCAATTTATACCAAATAATGTCTGAGATAATCCCTGGGTTCCTTTGGGCATAGGTCCCTGAAAGTTTCTCATGGGTCACACTTATTTTCACTCAATAATTAATTAAAACATTTAACCTCATACACTTTTCAGCCCTAAGTAAAGCTCTAGGAAAGACATTATTTTATTTTATTTATACATAGATATCAGTGCTCAGATCCTCAGAGGGAGAAAATCAGTGTAGCCCCACTGACTTTGTTCTCTCCATGGCAGTCTGATCCCAACTTAATCTTACTCATCTCTTGGTTTCACCATGTACACTTTATTTTGGTGTTTGCTGGTGTCTCTGTGTTCTGGGGATGTGAGAACTTCCTTGACACTGTTGGTTTTCTATATAGTGTTATGTCTACTCTTCCCACAGGGTTAGGCGGATGGATGCCACACAGTTGAAGGCTGTTGTATTCTTTGCTCATGACACTCATAGATTTGTACTGTTTCCTACCTATGTTGTATATCAGATCAGCTGAGAACGGGGACACCAGTGGATCAGGTCACAACAGCATTTCTCGATATGGGACCATGCAAAGCAGTATTGTTAGTGGGTCTATGTGGGTCAGCCTGTCACAGGGCATGGTTTCTCTCCTGCCTTCTTCCCTGCAGAAACTGAACAGAGTCAACTGGTTGCGCCTTCACCAGACCCTGTTATTTTAAGTTCCCTTCACCATTTCCACAACCACCCCAATGTAACAATCTATTTACAGCACCTACAGCACTTTTTGTCTCTCTCCCCAGGACCTGAGGGGAACTGAGATCTCCCTCCCTGGAGGACTCCATGTAACTGAGCTTAGCCAACCCTGATCCCTGCTCTCTTTTCCTGTTTTGGACTTTCTTCCTGCCTTTTTATCAGCCTTGGACTGATGGGCTAATTGGCTCCTTATCCCATGCAGCCAGCCAGCTTGATTGTCTAATAACACCCCTCAGCTTTCTCAAGGGGAACTAATTAACATCCAACTGATCAGAGTGCAGGCTTACCTGTTCACTCGCTGCACTCTGGTCACTCAACCCCCATCATGCTGCCAGAAGAGATGGAACCTGAGACTTCCACAAGGAACACCTGAGTCCAGCTTGAGCTAAAGATATTAACCTAAATATATAACGCTTCCTTCATCCTTTACAGACTGGATGCAGAGGAGAGGCATGTAATATAGACTGATAAGGGGCTTATATACATCATCTGAGCAAAGGAAGATCAACCAAGCCCCTGAGACCACAACACTTCAAATCCCCACTTGGGTGATAAATGCCATTTGTGTGACTCACCAGGGATTGAACTAGGGGCCTCCAGAGCTAAAAAGCAAAAGTTGCTACTGCTCGAGCGCCATGAGCTGCACAAGACTCATGTCTTATGTAGATCAGGAGACACCTTGGCTGGAGTTATAGTCCTAGTAGCTTCTCAGCCCAAGTTTCAATAGGCATTGAGTGGCAGCTGGGATATGGGCATTGTCTGGGGACTCCCAGGCCTGGGTTCAAGAGCTGGGACAACATATAAGCTTCTTTAAGTTATTTAGGAAAAATTCACAGATTCCATTTGTTGGACATTTCAAAAGAACCTAAGGAAGATAGGCATCTTACTCCTATTGAAGTTCAATGGGAATTTGATACCTAACTCCCTAAGACCCCTTTGAAAAACCCCACCAAGGACAACTAACCTGGAAAATGACCATGGATGGGATTAGGGGAAAGGGACTGCAGTCAATGAAGGGTGATTCAATCCTACTAAAAAATCAAGTACTCGGATTAGAGGAAATGGACTGCATCCCTCTCCCCAGTTACAGTAAAACACCAAAAAAGGAGAGTTAGTCAAAATGGGAAGAATAAGAGAAATCCACCAGCATTTTCCTGAATTTCTCCCTCTTTGCCCTCTTTTCTTCATTGACATTTTGCTATGGGGGAGGGGAATGACCTGTTCTATACCTGGAGGGAAAACGGGTAGGGAAAATTGTGTTTTTTAAAAAAATTCACTATTTTAATCAAAATTTTAAGGATTTTTTTATCCAACTTCTGAAATTCCAAACTTTTTGACCAGATTGCAAGTTGATTGAAAAACAAAAGATAATATTTAGTAAAAGTGCTGTCTCCAAATTCTATCTTCAAAATTTGAAATGTTAGAGGAAAAACTATACATTTGGTTGAAAAGGAGAAATATTTCATCACATTTCCACCTTGTGTGTGTGTAAGCCTAAAAATTTTCATCAAAATTTCAAAAATGTAAAAAATCCCATCAGTTTTACAGTAAAGCGCAATCGGCTGCCTCTTTTCGTGTTCTATCACTCCAGTGCAAACATGTTTGGCTGTCTCTTGAATGCATTTCCCCAAACTCCCTGAAATAATTTCAAATAACAATTCTCAGCACTTGTGAATGACTTTCTGTTGAATACTCTGATAGAGCTTTACAAACCTACATTGCTCGTGCCACACTACGGCTCTGTGAGGAAGATGTGAACTTCTATTATGTTCTGCACAGGTGCAGGTGTCTATGCCAGGAGCACTGATTATAGCTTCAGGATATATATCATAGATTCCTTGATTTTTAAGGCCATAGGAGACTATTGTGATAATCTAGTCTAACCTCCCACCGAGCACAGGCCAGAGAATTTAGTCCAGTAATTCCTGCACTAAGTATGCATCAAATATACTATATATTAGATATGTAAAATAATAACTGTGTTAAATACTCTTCTATAACTACACGAGGGTCCGAGTATAACAATATTGACTAAATAACTGTGTACACTGTACATATTTGTATAATAATTACCTCTGTGTATTCTGATGTAAATATACTCTTTTGATGGCTTGTCTACCTATGTTACCACCTACATGTAACAAATATACATTTAAAACCTATGTACCTCACTGAGCATTCATGTGTATCCCTAAAATGAATTCATAAGCAGCTTAAAACATAGACCCACATGAACAAACTGAGGTGAATTGGTATTAAGTATATGATTTTTTTTTGTTTACTACTTGTGGCAGAGCTCTGACCTTGCCCACTTGGGTCCTGCGCTTCTAGGCGGGTTTATGCTAGCCTCAGTGGCTCACTGTGACCCTCCATGTAGGCCTTCTCTCTCTAAGGCTAACGTTACAGTCTACTGAGCCCTTTTCATCATAGGCCAGCAAGGAGGTTGGTGAGAGAACTCTCACAGTGTCTGTTGTCCCTGGAGGCTTATTTCAGAACAGTTTAGCCTCCTGTCCTGACAGGGGCCTGACTTCCCATCCCAGGAGATGTTCCTGTAGTGCTGGGTTGAGGGGAACCTGGCCCACCCTCTAGTCCAGGTTCCAGCCCAGGAACCCTAATGGCAGCAGCTGTTGGCAGCCAAGCTTTCACTGCCAGAGTTGCTAGATTTCCCTGGGACATGTCCCCACAGCTCTCCTGCTTCTTCCTTCTTCACCCTTACCTTAGGCCTCCCTTAATGATAGTTTGAGGGTATATTCATTAACCAGCCCTTCAACCACACTTGCAGTCCTCTGGCTCTCCTCTCCTTACTGGAGTGAGTCCTTTTTACAGTATCAGTGAGGTCTTAATTAGAGTCACGTGGTCACATTAGCTTAACAGCCTTACCTGACTTTTTGCAGGTTAATTAGAATCAGGTGTTCTCACTAGCTTGGAGCAGCACCTGCTCTGGTCAGTCAGGGAACAGAAAACCGTTAATCCAGTGGCCAGTATATCTGCCTTCTGCTATTCTGCTGTACCCAACTGGCCTGGGTCTATCACATACTATACATTGCAATAAGATATGTTGAGGCAGAGTTATTAGTCTATTTGAAATTATAAAAGAAAAAAAATAATATTTATAATAAAAAGATATAATAAGAAGAAAATTAATGTAAAATACCTGGGTGACTTCAATTCCCATTGAACTAGATAGATAGATAGATAGAAGGTGCGATGGACAAATTAATAGAGTGAGAATTTCAAAGGCACCTATGAGAGTTAGGCACCCAACTAATGTGAAAGTCCACAAAGGGGTCTTAGACTCATCATTGCAATGCTTAATGTTTAGGCACCCTGCTGCCTAATGGATACCACAACCCCGAGTGAGGTGCTCAGGCTTCCTATACAATGCAAGGGGAGAGTTAAGTGCCTAAAAAGGGGATCTTCTAAAGTCAGCCAGATGAGTGGGGAGCTGTGACCCAGGGAGTCCTTGGATTCACAGCTATGAGCCGCTCCTGGAATTAGTCCTTTCTCACAAAAGAACAGTGTAAATGCATTCCTGAGCTTTGCATGAATAAATTGTAACTAGTAAAGATTTCTGAACTTGGCTCAAGAATAGAAATAAATTGTGAGCCACCAGGCCAAGTGTTGAGGTGCTTACTAAGTCCCTACTCATAGAAACTGACACAGGAGAAGGAGTAAGACCTGTGTTTGAGGAAGCACTGTGCAACTAATGAGGATTAGGCCTTCATCTGGTATATATTAACGTGACTCACATACAGCAGTTGAGGATCTGACCCTGAGTAAAGACCTAAGGTTTGGCTTAATATTATCATTTCAGCTGCACTATTATGTATGCATTTTTGGCACTTGCAGGATGGTAATGGTGTTTCTAACTCTCCTGACTTTATCGCACCAGTAGGGAATTCCCTTCTGGCAGATCAGTCCTTTACAGGCTACATGCAGCTGGACACCAGAGCAACAAACTGCTAATAACCTAGGGAACTATTTTCAACAATGCCCAAATGCCTCAGCTAAGTCTCATTTTTTTAAAAGTGACTCGAGCACTTAGGAACCTTTGTATGCTATTTTCAAAACCATCTAAGCAAGTTAGGTGCCTAACACCCTTTGAAACCAATGCAACATAGGTGTCTAACATGCTTGGAAACTTCTGAAAATCCCACTGGGAAATACGTGCATCTTTAGGTGCCTGGATACCTTTGGAAATCTGGCCCCAAGTCTTTATACCAGGATAACTGAATGCAGTTTGGAAAGGGTACATTTATAACACTAAAACTGAGCCTTCTAGAGGGTGATCCAGTTAAACTATAATTATTTTGATTAAAAATATATATACTCCTAACTGAAATACTTATACCAATGCAGGGACTGTGCGTCAAGCAGGATTTTTTAAAATCAGGTTCCACACACGATGGCTGACAATGGTTGAATACCTAACTCCTAAGAAACACAAAGGTGTGACTGAGGAAAAGCCTAATTTTTTTTTCCATAGCAATTTGTGGATAAGAATTCTGGGAAGCTAAGGCTGCTGACCAGAAGAAAATTGAAGCTTTTGAAATGCAGTGCTGGCGAAGACTCTTGCTTATCTCATGGATGGAAAAATATGGAAAAAAAGAAAAAGAAATAAAGACAAATGCCTATGTTTGAAATTTTATTGGAGAGAAGCAGACCCTGGTGTTGGAAATCACAACTGCAAACTTATATACTTTGATTACATTAGGTGTTGAGATGGAAATAACTTTGAGAAAGTTATTGTGGAAGGAATAGTGGAGGGTCATTGTAATAAGAGACAACCAGTAGCGAGATGGCTGGATGGTGTGCAGCAGAGCAGGTATGAGCTGCTGAGTGCTTGACATTTGTGATGGATCTTGAAGGCTGATATCACTGATATTCAGACACGAAAAATGCACTTATTTAAACATATATCAGACAAAGATATGCAGCATGGCACACGATGATAAAAATATAGGTTGAAGGGAGTTAGGCATCCAACCACCTTAAAGTTTGATGGGATATGAGTGCCTAATTCCCTTAAACTCCTTTGAAAGTGCCTAATTCCCTTAAACTCCTTTGAAAATCTACTATCATGACATCTCAATCTAGTTCATACTAGACAGAAGTGAAACTTACACTGACTCTCTCATTAGAAGTGCTATAGCCAGGCTAGTCTCAGTATACTAGAGATATCAGGTGGGTGAGGTAGTATCTTTTATTGGACCAACTTGTGACCCACCTGGTTTCTCTCACATTAGAAGACATTTCTCCACCGTAGTACTTTTTTCTTTAAGTCCAAGTCTTTGATGAAAATGTTCTGGTTTTTCATATAAAAATAAAACTAATCCACTGTCACCTCCCTCCCCCAATTTGTTTTTTTTTATTTTTTGGGGAACCAAAATGGAAATGGAAAAAAAAAATTGGCAAATGGAAAAAATGTGTTTTGTTGAAATTTTGAGTGGGGAAAAGGACCATCACCTGACTACCTCTACAAGTGTTGTTCTCTATCAACAAAATGAGCTGCTTTTGCTAGAAGTCAGGACAGTTACAAATATGGTATTTTTCTTCACAAAAATAGCTAGTGATGATTCTGTGGATTACAGGCAAGTCAATCTTATTTCAGTTCCACGTATATTTGTTCAAATAATATAAATACAATTATAAAATTGTGTAATCCCACATCAATTTAACCAGGCTCAGAAAAGAGGACAGTAGGACTGGGTGCCCAATTGAAAGACACAGCTTCAGAGAGAGGGGCAGCTCAGCTGAACCCAAACTCCAGAGGCTGGGACATCTGGGATAAAGTCAGGACTGCCCAGAGGGGCGGGCAATTGGGGCAATTTGCCTCAGACCCCGCAGGGGCCCCTACGAGAGTTTTTCGGGGCCCCTGGAGCAAGGTCCTTCACTCGCTCTGGGGGCCCCGGAAAACTCTCGTGGGGCCCGGGTCCCCAGAGCTTCTTCCACTCCCGATCTTCGCCGGCAGGAGGTCCTTCCACTCTGGAGCGGAAGGCCCCCCCCGCCGCCAAATTACCGCTGAAGCGAGACCTGACGCTGAAGTGCAGCCGGGTCTTGGGTGATAATTCAGTGGTGAGGGGCTCCCGCCGCAGGTCTTCGGGGCACTTTGGTTGTGGGTCCTGGAACAGAAGGGTAGACAGTTAAGGGTTAAGGGTTAAGAAGTTCGCCTAGCCTAGCTGACACCTGTCCAGAGGAACCAATGGGGGGACAAGATGTTTCAAGAGGAAGAAGGGAAGTTCTTCCTTTGTTCTATTAATTAAGTTCTGTGCCGGAGTGAAAAGATCGAGGACTCTACTACGGTAGTGATTATTGGAGAAAGAATGAATTAGCTTATGTTTATTTCCTTTAGTGACTTTGTCTTATTTGCATTAGAGGGATAATCAAATTGGGTTTTCTTTTGTGTAACTAAGGTTTTTTCCCAGGGGAACATCCTCTGTGTTTTAAATCTGTTGTTTGTGAGATTAATTTACATGCTAATCTCAGAGGTATTCCTTTCACTCCTTTCCTTAATTAAAAGTCTTCTTTTAAAGAACCTGATTGATTTTTTCCTTGTTTTAAGGTCCAAGGGGTTTGGATCAGTGTTCACCAGGAAATTGGTGGGGGAAGTCTCACAAGGTTACCCAGGGAAGGGTTACAGTACTTGGGGGAAGATATTTTGTGGGGGAAGACAAAGTTTCCCAACTGACTCATAAACAGCTGTTTTAAACGATTTGGGTGGTGGCAGCATACTGATCTAAGCTGGTAATTAAGCTTAGGGGTTCTCATGCAGGTCTCCACATCTGTACCCTAAAGTTCAGAGTGGAGGTGAAACCTATGACAGTTACCCTGTTTAACAGGGGACCACAAATGGTCATCTAGCCCCACTACTGCTGTGGGGAGAGACATCCGTAGCTTTGGCCAATTACCCCCTGCATCTGGTGGAGTTTTAGTGCCGCAGTGAGTGCTGGAGTCCACAGATGCTTGTGTGTCGACACAGGGAGGGCTAATGCCGTGACATGCTTCTCCATGAGTCAACTGGAGTGAGGCAGGCTCCTGGACTGTCTGCCTGGCACCATCCAGAAGAACTAGGGGCTAACTTCATAAACTAGGCGTGGGGACACTGAGTGTCACCAGACCTAACTTTTAGGTACCTAGAAAACCACTGGGAGTCTGGGATTCACAAAGGCTGAGTTCAGCTCTCAGGCTTCCTGTGCAATGAGTGGGAAGTGACAGGTGCCTCAGAATGAGATTTGCAAAAGCCAGAACTCTGATTGGGGAATCAGCTAAGGTAACCAATGGACATGACAAGGAGAGGAATGTGTGCTAAACCCTGCCCCTCTCAGGCAGTTCAACACCTAAGCTTTTTTTTGCAAGTGGGGGAAAGAGGCGCTCCCCTAAAACTTTTAGCCTAATGGTTATGAGATGCACCTGGGATATGGGAGACCCCAGGTTCACATCCCTCATGCTGAGTGGCAAAAGGATTTGAACAGGGCTTTGCCACCTCTCAAACCACTGTCCTGGTGGGATATTCTGACTGGGGGCTCACTCAGTCCCTCCTGTTGGAGTCATTCCAGGGTGGGTAAATAATGAAAGTCATTGGAGCAGGGGAACTGGATTCTGGGTCTCCCAGCTGAGTGCTCTAACCACTAGGCTACAGAGTCATTCTCGTACTTGGTCTCTCTGTCTGGCCTCCCCAGAGCAGAGCGGGAATACTCCCTCTATATACATCCCTAGGGAAATAGAACCTGCTCAGCTGTAGGCCCCTTTTTTCCCCAAGGCCTCTTTCCTATAGCAGGGATGAGGTAGCCCCTCCTTGTATGAGTCTGAGGAGACCCTCCCCACTCCTGGAAATTCTGTGCTCAGATCAGGGCCCCAGAATGCCAGAAGCCTCCCAAATAAAAATAGACCCATGTGCAATGAACAAACCTCATTGCCTTCTCTGAGCTATTAGTGAGATGCTCAGATACTATGGTGATGGGAATCATATAAGTAGCTATAAATTCATGGACCAGAAGGGACCATTGTGATCAGCTAGTCTGACCTCCCTTATAACATAGGTCAGAGAATTGTCCAAAATAATTTCTAGAGATATTTTTTTGGGGAAAAAAAATCCCATCTTGATTTAAAAATTGTCAGAGATGAAGAATGTACCGCAATCCTTGGTAAGTTTTTCCAATGGTTAATTACTCTCAATGTTAAAAATGCACACCTTATTTCTTGATGGCATAGATAGGACAGATTTGATAGATACTAAAGAATAATATGAAATCAATTTTATTTTATGTAACACCCTTTTAGACAAAATATACCCCACGCATTTTGCAGAGAAAAAAAATACATATAACAGGATTAAATAGTACACAAAAGCAGAGAGAAATGAACATAATTAGTATAAGTTAATGAGAATTAAACACAGGGAAATGAGAAATACCATAACTAAACCTTTTGGTCACCTTGGGCTTGTTTATTATAGACTCCTGGCTGGGATTGGTGTGTCAGCAGAGCCCCATAGTGGCATAGCTACATCATCCGCCTGAATGACATAAGCTGTACCATCAGACACACTCTTCAGTCAGCATAGTTCCTCTACATGATGGATTTTGGTGTCATAGCATGTCAGTGAGGGACTGTGACTTTTTTCACACTCTTAGCCCACATAGCTATTGGGCAAAATTTGCAGTGTAAACCAGACCTTCCACAGTCTTTCTCATCTAAAGATATGAAATGACTTTACAGATGGAAAAAGGTTGGGAGGTTTTGTTTTGTTTTTTGAAGGTGGTTAACTCCCAATGGGAGATGGACACCTACATCTCTTTGGCTCCCATGAAAATCCAAGCCTCAGCCTTTGAGGGAGTTAGGCAATAGGGAATGTTCAATTCACCCACTACTAATATGCACCCATATCAGGGATGGAGCATCAAATGAAACATGGCAGAGGCCTTTACAGGCCTGTGGACTCTTGCTCCCATGAGTGAAGGGATTCACGTGCATTGGCAGGAGGGGAGAGGATGTAAATCAATCCAACAATTACTTATGGCCATGATTCTTAAAGGGGCATAAAGGAGTTCATTCAAAAATCAATGGGAGTTGGATGCCTAACTCCCTTAGGCTCCCTCGGAAATCAGAGCCCACATGCTTAAGTAGTTGAAGGACTGGCCCAAAATTTCATTGTTTTAGTCAGATGTATATCATAGAATCATAGAAATGTCAGGCTGTAAGGGACCTTGAGAGGTCATCAAGTCCAGCCCCCTGTGCTGAGGCAGGACCAACTGAACCTAGACCAGACCTGACATGTGCCTGTCCAACCTGTTCTTAAAAACCTCCAGTGATGGGGATTCCACAACTTCCCTTAGAAGACTGTTCCAGAGCCAGGGGCGACTCCAGGCACCAGCATGCCAAGCGTGTGCTTGGGGCGGCAAGCCATGAGGGGCTCTCTGCCGGTCGCCGCGAGGGCGGCAGACAGGGTGCTTTCAGCGGCATGCCTGAGGAGGGTCCTCTGGTCCCACAGTTTCAGCAGACCTCCCGCAGGCTGCCGCTGAATCCGTGGGACCGGGAACCTCCTGCAGGCAAGCTGCCGAAGGCCCCTGTCCAGAGCTCAACTCCCCTGAGAGTTAGAAAGCTTCTCCTAATAGCTAACCTAAATCTCCCTTGCTGCAGATTAAGTCCATTGCTGCTTCTCCTACCTTCAGGGGGCATGAAGAACATTTGATCCCTGTCATCTTTAGATGAGTCATTAATATATTTGAAGTCTGTTATCAGGTACCCAATCAGTCTTCTTTTCTCAAGACTAAACGTGCCCACCTTTTTTCACCTTTCCACATAAGTCAGGTTTGCTAAACCTTTTATCATTTGTGTTACTCTCAGCTGCACTCTCTCCGATTTGTCCACGTCTTTCATAAATATGTGAAACACATTCAAGGCCACACAGCAACAAACAGTATGTTTATAAATTAAGGTTAATTGTAATGTTCTACTGTTGGATCCTTTCTTAAACCTTCCTAGTGATTAACCTCCACATTTAATAACATTTAGCACTCTATAAAAGCTTTCATTCACAGATATGAAAGCTCTTGGCAATAGTCCCGGGGATTCAACTCTGCTGCTCCAAATCCTAGACCCATTCCCCTGCAAGAGTCATCAAATGTAACCTAGGATCCTGACTCTCAGTGTCCCCCTTCTCTAACCACTAAAACCCACTCCCTTCCCAGAAAGCAGAATAGAACCCAGGAGTCCTGACTCCCAGAACCCATATGTTCTAACTTACTACATCCCATTAATGGAAGTAGATACCGATGCCAGTATTCTTGATTCTCTTAGAAGAACATTTTCCTCACAAGGACATTTCTCATGGCTCTCTTCACATCCTTGTTCCTCAGAGTATAGATCAATGGGTTTAACATGAGGGTGATGATGTTGTACAGCAGATAGATTAACTTGTTATTATCCAGTGAGTAGCTAGACAGAGGTCTGACATAGGTGAAGATAGTAGAGCAGGACTGCAGTGAGATGTGACACACAGGTGGAGAAGGCCTTGCTCCTCCCCTCAGGGGAATGTATCTTCAGTATCCTTGAAACAATGTACCCATATGAAAGTCCAGTGCACATGGTGGGGCTCCACCCCAAGAAGATGCTGGAGACCAGTATCATGGTGATATTGAGTGAGATGTCTCCACAGGAAAGAGCCAGCAGTGGTGGGGTATCACAGTAGAAGAAGTTGATCCTGTTGGCCTCACAGAAGGGCAGGTGAATAGTGAGGAATGTGTGCAAGGCTGCATTGAGTGCACCACTAAGCCAGGAGACTGACACCAGCAGAACACAAAACTTCCTGTTCATGAGCAGCGTGTAGCGCAGGGGTTTGCATATGGCCATGTAGCGGTCATACGCCATGGTGGCCAGCAACATGCACTCAGCACCCACAAAAAAGAGGAAGAAGTAGAGTTGTGTTGCACACCTTGCATAGGAGATACTGCTCCTGCATGAGACAAGGTGCACCAGCATCTGGGGGACAGCGGTGGTGGTCAGGCAGACTTCTAGGAGGGAGAGGTTTCCCAGGAAGAAGTACATTGGGGTTTGGAGACATGGTTCCACCAAGGAGAGGTAGATGATGAGCATGTTCCCCAAGATGGTGAAGATGTAGATGATGGAGATAACCCAAGACAGTAGGAAATGTAACCCCTGAATATTATGAAATCCAAGAAGGATGAATTCAGTTGGTGTGGTTTGATTCTCTATGACCACATCTTCACCTGGCTGCAGCAGAGAGGAGAATGGTCTACAAACAAGGGAAAAGGAGTTATGAGACAAGAATTTGCATATTTCAGTTTGGTCACTGGCAGAACCAGGAGTCTAGAATTTCTTCCTACTAATCCTCTCTAACCATTAGATCCCATTTCCCTCTCAGATCCAGGAAAGGAGACTAGACATCCTGATTCCTTGACCCTGATCTGAACCCTAGAACCTGCTTGCTTTCTGGAGCTTGTATTAGACCCCAGGAATGTCACTGCTAGAGCATGCACCATTCCCAGGGCTGAAGAATGCTCGTGGCTCCTAGACCTCACTGCTCTAACCACTACAATACACTCCCTCCCAGAGCCTGCAATACAATCCATGAGACCTGTCTCAAGCCCCCTGTGCTCATCCACTAGACCCCCCTCACCTGCCAAAACTTGGAATAGAAACCAGGAGTGCTGGCTCCCAACCTCTGCTTCTCTAACCAATAGACCCTACTCACCTGTCATAGTTGAGAATAGAACCTAGGAGTCCTGATTCTGAGTCTCCCAGATCACTAAACAGCAGAGCTCACTCCCTTTCTGAGCTCAGGATAGAACTCAAGAATCCTTCCCTCATTGGTAGATCACATGCCATTATGAGTACCTGAAGGGGGACATAGGAAAGCTCCTGATTCACCATCTTTGCTTTAACTCTTAGATAGCAGTCTTTCCCTTAGCCAGGACTAGTGCTTGTGTATTGGAGAAAGTTTGTCCTTCAATGGACCATATCAAACATATTCAAGTGATAAATAAAGGATTTTAATCTTCATGGACTGTAACTCTAGTCCTATAGTCAGAGGCATGGTACTGTGAAAACAGTGACAGTGGAGAGAAAGATTATTACCACTAGCTAGTAAAATATAAAAACAATCTAATCTTCATTTCTTTAGCTGCTATACATTTCCAGATTGCATTCAAAATAAACATTTTAAAATAAGATAAAAGGATAAGTATGAAATGTATGTACCTGTCAAAGACGTAGTAGGTTACAATGTCTTTCTACTAAAGAGCCAGATTCTACCCTCCACAACTGTAAATTTCAATTAACTCAGATTAAGAGAGAGAGAGAGATGCATGTAGATGAAGAGTGAATAATTTGGTGAGATAGAATGATGAGGAGTGTAACTTATTTTTAATTAATCAAATATACAAAATATGCAATCATTTTATTCTTTCTTTAACTACTTGATATTTCCACCATGCAAAGTATGGCAGTCCTCTTGTAATTGGGATCCATTTGTTTTCAGTTTAGCTAAATGACGAAAATTGCCGTTTCTCATGATTGCATATATGAAATCCACATGCCCCTCAATGGCGTGGAAGGTTAATACAAGGCTTTACAGAAAAGCCATATTTTGCCTCCACAACACTGGAAAGTTTTGAATATTCCAACAGAGAGACAAATGGTCAGATAGATAGAGACAGAAAGAAACACACAAAAAGAGAAGCAGGAAAATAATATTATGACAAGGGCTTGCTACCCACCTGATTCTGATAGATTCAATACTGGCTGTGAGACAGAGATGATGGTGATGGTGAAGATGATGATTGTGAATGCTTTTATTAAAAGCATTATTAAAAGATAGTGGTAAAATATAGAATCACCCTATGTTTTATTTTGATCTATTTTATGTTTCTGTATTTTAGTTGAAGACTGGGATATGGATGTGGTGTGAACAGAAACACCAGACTCCATTTGCCTTAGCAGAGAACTAGAGAATGCCCTATTGCCATAAGATCCACAAATTATTAACTTTGTCGTACGGTCTATCCTAGGCTGCTCTGGAAATTGGAGGACCAAGAAGTCTATGATTTCAAGTCACCTCCACAGCTGATCAAGCTTCAGTAGCATACCACCACCTTTCCCCATTCCAAATTGACTCCTTTCTCTCTTTCAGGAAGAACCACATATGCTTTAGGGAGTCAATAGGACTTATTTGTACCCGGTGATGTGTGACTAAATTATGACATGTAGATATAATAGTGTGAGGTGCTTTACAAAATTTTTAATTAGGAGTGAACTGGAGCCTAGAGAATTTAGTCTTGCAGGAAGGGAGTAATGCCCTCAAATGGAATTTAGCCATGATAGCAGAAAGAATTTGGCAAAGTTATAAGCAACTGAAAACAGTGGTGTAATGGGGTTGGGGTTCTCACCCCTAGTGAAGGCCCTTGGTCTAGTGTGTGCAGGCTTGCACTTTCTCTCCCTGTAGCCCTCCTTGGGCTCAGGTCCTTAATTAGTTCTGTAATCTATCAATGGTCTTGGCCTTGGTGTTGAGCCGTACTCCCAGGGGATTTCCATAGAAGGCAATGTCCTTGCCCTCTCTGGGTGCTTCAGGCCCCATTTCTCTTGCTGGGCCACTAAGGAATTCCATTCCACTTCTGGGGTGCCTCAAAATCCAGGCTACTACTCCCCCAGTGGCTAATGGGGGTGGGAGGACTCAGGCCTGCCCACTACTCTGGGTCCCAGCCCAGGGACCCTGTTGATAGCAGCCGTTCACTGTGTCCCTTTATCTAAGTCATACTGCTGCTTTAATTCCTTGGGCCACTTCCCTACAGCCCCGCGCCTTCTTGACCTCTACCTCAGGACCTTGTCTGAATAGTGTCCCAGCTACCAGCCTAGAGTTCCTTCTCATTCCCTCAGCCAGGCACACACCATCCACACTCCAACAGTTCCAGCAAGGAATGGACACATTCTGGCCCTGCAGTTCTTCTTTTACAAGCCTGCTGGGCCCTCATTGGCTGTGGCCCACATAGCCCTTCTAGACAGCTTGGAGAATCCTCCCCACTGCCTTTTTCAGGGGCAGGGTGTGGCAAGGCCATGAGATATTGAGCAGGGGGGCAGTTTGTAAAAGGGCAAATTCTTCTGTTGACCTAGCTACTATTTCTCAGATAGGTAGATTCACTACATCAATGGATAAACTCATTCCAGCGACAAAGTAAGTGTCTATGCAATAGCAACACTGCTGTGTGGCTGTAGTATTGACATGTGCAAATCTTCATTGGAGCAGGGAGTGAAACCTGGGTCTCGGGAGAATGCATTAGCCAATAGGCTATAGAGTTATTCCCACTCTCTCTATACCTTCTCGGATTCTACACAGCTAATTTCTAGGACATTCTCCTGGGATACTCGCATTTCACTCCCTGCTCCAATGAAGATTTCAGTACATACACAGAATAGAACAGCTTCAACAAAGGAGATTGAGAGACACCTCTGAGCACACCTACCAGATTAGAACCCCAAAGTGAGATAGTTGAGGGAGCACCAAGTTTGTAAATGCCACTGGGGAGTTGGCATGAGTCAGGGCTGAGCTGCCTAGTGGTGTCAATAATTTGATGGCTTCCCACAAGCAAAAATGTAGGCACCTCTGGGACTTTACTGGTGGAAACGTAGGCACCTGAGGACATTAGGCAACTATCGGGAGGGGTTTCATGACTGTTAATAGTGTCTAAATGTTGGCCTTAGGAACCTAAGTTAGGAAGTAAGGCACCTAAATCCCCCGGTGAAGATAGCCCTATGTCTACATTTAGAGGGTGTGGTTGCAAAGAAAACCTAGCAAATATGACCTGAGTGAAACCCCTGTGGCAATGTCTGCCTGAGTATGCAGAGAGCCTGAAACAAAGGCTTGGAAATGTGAAATGCCTCATTTATTACAATGGGTGTTGTTACAACCTGGCCCTGCCCTCCCCCTGGTCAGGCATCAGTCTTTTGTACTCAGACCCAGATTATGGTTCCCATGTGATTCTAACCCCTTTTGATCTAGATAGTGACTGGTCACTGTCCTTAGCTCTGGGTCTCTTTCAGGCATATTGCCAGGTGAAGACCTCATGCATGACACCCTTCTTGGGCAGTGGGAGTCTGCAATCCACCTGTCTTAGACCACAAAACAACTGACTCATTTCTCCCGCCCACCAGTTCCTTATACCCATTCCCCCTCACCTGGAAGTGAGACCCCAGACAAATCCTTTAGTGACAATGCAGCAGGAAAGCAAGAAACACAAACACTTTACAACACAACGCCAGAGGTACAGAACTTAGGAGAACAACATCCTCAAAGCACCCCTCTCAGTCTGATCTCACTACCCTTGGTTCTGGTCAGCATCCTTAAGTGATGCTGAGTCTCACAGCCACATCCTGTTTCCAGGTGCTTTTGCTGAGGGAAATTCCCAGCTCCAAATCCTACCCCTGTTTGATTCTGTGTAGAGAGTCAATCAAAGTCTGCAGCCCTGCCAGCAGAAAACCCATTGTTCCAGGATAGAAGAATCAGTACACATTGATGGCCAGTGATGGATCTTTCCCTGTGAGTGATTTCCAAGGCATCCTGCACTCTAGCAGGGGCACCAGTGCTCAGAAAGATTGATGCTGTCAGGATGGGCCACTTTTCACTAGCATCTGGATGTTCTAAACCAACAAGGAGGTTATAATGGAAAACAAAGGTCTCAGTGAAGGTGACAATCACAAAATTGCCAAAGCACACAGGCTTGCAATGTCACCAGACCTGTACAAACCTAACTCTGCATTCACAAATTCTTTGTGAGTGAATTTCCCAGGTGTTTTTATTTTTGTTTGTTTTTTTTAACAGAAAATGCTGTTGGTAGGAGATTAGAAGTCATTTAGACAGTTGTAGTTGTCAGACATTCATAGAAATGTAGGGCTGAGTGGGACCTCGAGAGGTCATCAAGTCCAGCCCTCTGTGCTAAGACAGGAACAAGTAAACCTGGAGCAGCCCTGCTAGGTGTTGTCCAACCTGCTCTTGAAAGCTCCAATAATGGGAATTCCACAACCTCCCTTGGAAGCCTGGTCCAGAATTTAACTGCCCTTCTAGTTAGAAAGATTTTCCTAATCTATAACCTACATCTCCCCTGCTACAGATTAAGCCCATTGCTTCTTGTTTTATCTTCAATGGACATGGAGAACAATTTATCACCATCCTCTTTATATCAGCCCTTAACATACTTGAAGACTGTTGTCAGGTCCCACCTCAGCCTCCTTTTCTTAAGACTAAACAGGCCAAGTTTTTTTAACCTTTCTTCCTGTCAGGTTTTTGAACCCTTTGATCATTTTTGTTGCTCTCCTCCAGACCATTGCTGCTCGGGGGGCAAGTGTGGCAATTTGCCCCAGGCCCCGGGCCCCACAGGGGCCCCCACGAGAATATAGTATTCTATAGTATTGCACCTTTTTTTATGGAAGGGGACCCTGAAATTGCTTTGCCCCAGGCCCCCCGAAACCTCTGGGTGGCCCTGCTCCAGACTCTCTCCAATTTGTCCACATCTTTCCTAAAACGTGGATGTAATAAAATACAGACCAGGCTTTAAATGTGACCTGCCCTTCTGGATGCTTCCTGAGTAAGCTGTCCCTTTCTGAGACCCTTCTCCAGCCCCAGGAGTGAACCCCTTCCATGTGGCCAGTTCATGCCTCTACTTCTCTCTGGGGTGGGATCCAGAAATCCAGCCACACTCCAAAGGGGTTGCCAGTTTCCCCCTTCATGGGTGCCAATCCCATTACTTCTCAGGTCCAGACATTTTTGGACTCTGCCAAAGTTCCCCGTTGGGACCCTGTGGTCAGGAATAATTTTTAGTGACACAGAAACAGGAGTATTTGTCCAAAAAATGCACAGTGCTTAGAGAAGCAGATTTTTAAAATAACAAAAAACCCATTGTCTTCCTTATGTTTGACATTCCCCTCCAGCCCCTGGGTCTGGACCCTTGGTGTCTCCTGTTCTCTCTGGGCACCAAGTTACAGCTTGACCACTGCAGTTCCTGGCTCTCACTCTGTCTATCTTCACCCTGTTGGCTCTGGGTCTTTTTGTCAGGTTCCAGCAGAGCCAATCACTTCCTTTTTAACCCTTCAGGGTCTTTTGATCTCAGCCCTAGCCTTAGGAAGAGTAAAACATCCTAACATTGATGGTGCCAGCCAGACTGGTTCTTCCCCCAGTTGATGACTCAGCCCATTGTTGTCTTAACCATCTGAAGTGGGTACCTCAGAGGCTGAATTACCCTTCATGGATTCCTTAACAGCACACTTTATAACCTCCTTTGCTTTAACATTACACTGTCGTAGAATCACAGAAGATCTCAGAAGGTCATCTAGTCCATCCTCCTGCTCAAAGCAGGACCACTCCCCAGACAGATTTTTGCCCCAGATCCCTGAATACCCCCCTCAAGGATTGAACTTACAACTGTGGGTTTAGCAAGCTCATGTTCAGACCACTGAGCTATCCCCCCCCGAGTCAGATGCCAATATAGAACTAAAAAGGGAAACCAAATTATACATCATATTGTTAAGCAATAATACAGACATTTTCCGACTTTGTGACACCTCCTAAGTTGAGACACTTCAATGGGGCTCAATGATCAGAAAAAAAACAACTGTATTTATGAGAACAAAGAAATGTTACTCCTGGTCAAGAATTTCCTCAGAGCCTCCTTGACTTCTTTGTTCCTCAGACTGTATATGACTGGGTTGAATGTTGGAATAATGATCATGTACAACAGGGTGAGGGCTCGATCGGTGTCCACAGAGACATTGGAACTGGGCCTCATGTAGGTGATAAAGGCGCTGCAGTAGAATAAGATGACTGTGATTAGGTGTGAGGAGCAAGCGGAGAAAGCTTTGTGTCTTCCCTCTCCTGAGTGCATCTTCAGAATGGTGCAGATGATGCTTGCATAGGAGGTGATGATTTAGATTAAGGGGACTATTGTAAACACCATAGTGAGAAAGGAAATAATGGCATTGATGATCGATGTGTCTGTGCTCACCAGCCTAAGAAGTGGGAGGACGTCGCAGAAGAAGTGGTTGATTTTATTCGGCCCATGGAAGAGTAACGTGAATATGGTTGCCGTTTGCTCACATGCTACCAACTTACCCACGATCCACACCATAGCTGCCAAGCTTAGGGTGACCTTTCTGCTCATGATGAGTGAGTAACGCATGGGGTTGCATATGGCAACTTACCGGTCATAGGACATAACAGTCAGCAGGCCACACTCTGTGCTGCCAAAGAAAATGTAGAAGTACATTTGGACTGCACAGCCCAGGAAAGAGATAGCCTGCTTCTGTGACAGGAGGTTGGTCAAGGTCTTAGGGACAACCACTGAAGTGTAGCAGATCTCTAAGACTGACAAGTTCCTGAGGAAGAAATACATGGGGATGTGGAGGCCCAGGTCAGCAACTGTGACAGTGATGATGAGGCCATTGCCTATCAGTGTGAAGAGGTAGATGAGTAAGATGAGGACAAAAAGAAGGGGCTGCAGATGCTGGAGGTCTGAGAAGCCCAGAAAGACAAACTCTGTCACTGCTGTTAGGTTTTCTTCCATAGCTCGGTTCTGTTGAGACCATATAGGTATTTAGATCCCTCTCAGGGGTTTGCATGGTATCTCATAATAGATAGAAAGATAAATTAGATAGAATAACAGTTACACAATCAGCTTCACCCCATCCCCTTTCCCATCTCTCTATGTTCACACAGCTCAGGTGTTCTATCCCTTGGATCTTACTCATCTCTAGTTGGCGATTCTGACACCCTGTCCCACACTCACCTCAGGAAGGGACATTGGTAGCTACTGTGTCCACTCCAGAGGGGCAGTTGGGCCACACCTGAGCAGTGCTGCGACCCCGTGCACTTGGTCACAATGCCTGGAGTGGAGGGCTGGGTACAGCCCCGCAGGACAGGCACTGCAGGAGTCACCACTGCAGGGTGTCATGGACACACACAAAAAGTCATGAACAGATGGGAAAATCACAGTGTTTGTGACTTCTTTCCCATTGTGACAGACATGCAGCCCTACGAATGATTATTAAAGAGCACCTCCACATGTGTTCCTACTTCCCTACCTCACACAGTGCCATCCCATTAATAAGAATGAGATACCAGAGTGTTGAGAGAATAAACACTAGACAAACCAACAACAAACAGCCCAGACACTTCACTGCCAGCTAATGTGGTTAGATTTACCTCTCACATTACTGGAACACAGCTGGACTAATTTCTGTTTTTCTTGACAGATAAGATTCTCCAGTGTGTCTGTGGGACTCTCAAATCTGGGTGAGATGAGAGAGAATCCTGTAGATGAATATATTTTAGGTGTCATTGAAAATGACATTGCAAATAGATAGAGTCGACAGGCAGATAGATGAGTGGTTCAATACTATTAGTTACCTTTATAGAAAGACATTATGCATAATACCTTTGATAAGACAGAGAGAACGAAATTAAGAACAATTCTGTAAATTTGATAGAGTGATTAGATGAGAGAGAGAGAGAGAGAGAGAGAGAGAGAGAGAGAGAGAGAGAGAGAGTGAAAGAGGTTGTCTATTTTTCCTTCAATTCTGGAGATAATTTAGGTGTTGATAGCTTCATAAAATGAACTTGGGGTCATAATAGTAAAGAAGGAAAATGCCTCAGACTGTCCCACAAATACCTTACTCTGAACAGTCAAACCTTCCCACTTCTGAGCAGTTCCATCATTTCTGAAACTGACTTATCTTGACTGAGAAGCTTCTCTGCTAGTGAATCTCAGACATCAATCCTTTCTGTACTGTTCAGTGACTACTGGGATAAAATCCCAAGGGTTCTTTCTAACTATGGGTGCCTGAGAGAATTTTTAATTGTATTCTATTTGTAAGCACTTTGATCAATGAAATCAACTCAGCAATAAAGAAACTACCATTAAATTCAGAGATGGTCCAATCCAAATTGCAATGTCAATTGTACTTGTTGATCAAGGTCAGAATATTGGTCAACTCTCAGTTCTCCAAGCATTTACATGATTAAGATGTGTTTGTTGCAATAAGGGTCTGAGACCTTAGCTCCTAGACAATTTATATAAGCTTTTCAGGAACAGGCTCCTGAAGGACATGTAACAAGGATGTATAAACTGTATTTACAAATCTCACAAACAAATATAACTGATAGGTAGGCCAAAAGCTTTTAGCACTAATTGCCAGTGATCTCAACAGCATAGATCTTGGCAGAACTGACGTGAGGTCTGTCTAGTCTTTAAGGAGATATGGTGTTCACTTCATCATGATCTCAACATCCAACTGGGAACAAATTGCCCCCATCCCCTACCCCCTGTTGGCACTCTCAGGATGGAGCTGAGAACTCACTGGACCATGGGTAGTTATTAACTCCCCTCTTATCCCTAGAGTGACTTTTTAAAGACAGAGTTGAGGCACACTGGTCGAGAGTGTGTGTAGGGAAATTCACAGTGCCGTTTCCATGCTGTGATAGATCTACAGAAAGCCAAGGACAGCATCCTCCAGGGATGTCAGCTCTTCCCACCATTAATTTCTAAATCTCCAGTTCAGATCTATCTCCTGGCAGATGTGACTCCAATTTGTTACCACATGATGTCTGCTTGTTGTCTCATGTGACATGTATGCAGTGGTTTTCAGACCAGCTCCCAGCAGACAAGTCTCCATGTCTAAAATGCATTCACCAACAGCCTTGGAAATAATTTGCAAACTTCTTGGTAAGTTCATCGCGGCAGCCAAGGGCTAGTGGCGAAATTCACTCCAGTGTCATTCCCATTGGGGGTAACTTTCAGTGTAAACTGGACAATCATCTCCTTATGCTCCTTTGAAAATCCTGGCCTAAACCTGCAAAGGCCTTGAGTGGTGCACAGGCCTTGAGTGTATTTGACATGGAAGTGTCATGGACATTGAACTAGCCTGGGACACATGGATGCAGGCTCCCCAAGGCAGGGCTGAAGCAGGTTAGTGGGACAGTGTGCTGGAACTGTCAGTACTTCAGCCATAGCCTGAGCTGTTTGATGGGTCACTGGAGGAACTCTGTCCTCCTGTGCAGAGTTGCAATATTGCCTTTTTTTATAAGATTTTTCTTCACCTTCCTCTGAGACATCAGATCTTTGAAATTGACAAAGTTATGACACTGATGGCAACAATCTCAGCCTTTAGAGACAATCTTTTCTTGACCGTGATTTTCGCCAATCATGATTATTAAGAAGAGGTGATATATGAATAATAAAACCTCTGATTTATAAATATGTTTGTGAATAACATAGTAAGGACACTTCTCCAATGACCTGAGAGAAGTCTGTTCCAAGAAGATTGACTGTTTATAGCAGGTAGCTGAGCATCAGCTTTTCTGGGTTCAATTCCTAGCTCTGGGAGAGGAGTGGGTGTAGCAATTAAACTATGTTGGGTGGGCGGCTTGGGGGCAGATGGGAGTCAAGATTTTTAGAGAACAGGGCACATCAGGGAGCTGGTTCTGAGTATGTATGTATTTCATAATCTCTCTCCTCCTTCCTGTGGAGGCCAACTGTCTTCTTTAACTGACAGCTCTTCAGAGAAGGGACCAAATTTTCAATTATACCATTATTATGGGCAGATCAATAGATCCCCTGTCCTGTTTGGATCATCTGAGCATGGATATCACTCCCTACATGGTTGTAGACTTGCATTTTCAAAGGATCCTAGTGGATTTAGGCCCCAAAATGCAATTCAAAACCAAGGGGAGTTGAGTGACTGACAGTCTCAGCCTTTAATATTTTAGCCATATCATCAAGGTCTACAAAAATGACCGAATGACCATAGACTGGTGGACAGAGTCTGTGACTGGTTTCATTCCCCTGAAGAAAGTCTCAGTTTTCAACAGACTGGGAAGGACTAAAGAAAGAGATTCTTTTTTCTGGGACATGATTCCATTAAAACATGAAGGCGAAGATTCACAATCATCCAACTCCTATTGACTTTGAATGGCATTTGGGAGCTTCCTCAATTAGAATTTTGTGAAATTCCAAGTGGGCTGTCAATGTAGTTATGGAATACACATCTTGTACACTTTGACAAATTTCTTCACACCCATCTCGTCAAACTTTTCACACTCTAGATGTCAAAACTGGTTCTCACTCCTCAGTGCTGGTTGGTCAGGGGGCAGTGCTAAGAGACTTGATCAGGGCAGTGCTATGGGGCATGATGTAGGTCCTGCACCTAATGAGCATCTGCTCTGGGGCACAGGCAGGAACTTTTGGTGGTAGTTCCTCCTCTCCCCTTGACGAATCAGCACTGAAATCCAGAAATCACAATTGTGAATATCTCCTGAAACCACGCTTCCCAGGGCATGCATTATGAGTGTTTGGTTTTATCTTCAGCCCCCATGACACCTTCTACATCCTGCCCACACTCTCATTTGTCTGTGGGTCTCAGTCTAGGGCTCCATGCAGGTCCCATGGGAACCTGAACCAATTGGTGGGGCCTTGTGGTCAGTGGGGCCCTCAAACCCCAGACCAAACTGAGAAAGTATCTAGTTCAAAATCCTGACCTCTAGTCTGTCAAGTGTTGACAACTTTTGCATGCCCAATCTATTTTGAAAATCACCACCTGAATAGATAGAGTCAATAGGTAAATAGATGAGTCATTTATTTCAATGACAAGTATCAGAGAGGTAGCCATGTTAGTCTGGATCTGTAAAAAGCGACAAAGAGTTCTGTGGCATTTTATAGATTAACAGACGTATTGGAGCATAAGCTTTCATGAGTGAATACTCACATGCACCTAACAAAGTGAGTTTTCACCCACGAAAGCTTATGCTCCAATATGTCTGTTAGTCTATAAGGTGCCACAGGACTCTTTGTCGCATATTTTGTTGAGTTAGCTTGAGAGAGATAATGATGCACAGTCCATTTCACCATGATTGCACCATCACACTGACACAATACGTGTACCCCATATTCACTCCTACATAACTGTCATTTAATTCATAGTCTTTAGTATTTATTATTCATATTTCAGGATCAGCTAGGATCCCCAGTAATAGACCAAGACAACATGGGCTAGATTCACAAAGGGACATAGATGTTCCATTGCTGATTATTGAAGCAGCTGACTTTTAGTACCTAGAAATTCACAGGGTTTCACAAAGCCTCAGTTTATGCACTCGGCTCCCTATACAATGAAAGGGGAAAGATAGGCACCTAAAAATGGGATTCACAAAAGCCAGCATGCTCAGGGGTTCCTCATGTAGGCTAGCCAATGGGAGATTCCAAGGAGGTGCCTATCTGTCAACTGTGAACACTTTCCTGGGGTAAGGCACCAAAGATGTTTTTCGCAAGAGGCCTGGGGAGTGAGAAGGATGCCTGATTCATGACTCTTAGCTCAGCCATTTGGGTACTCAACTAGGAGGCAAAAGATCCAGCTTCAATTTCGCCCTCTGCCTTAGGAGAAAAAGGATTTGAACAGAGAACTACCACTTCTTAGGAGAGTACTATAACTTAGAAGAGTACTATAACTATTACTCTTGTTTAATTTCCCCTTCTTTTCCCCTCACAAAACCCATTCAGAAATTAATATGCTTCCTTGAAAAGTTCATGCTTCTCTTCAAGGCTGCCCTCACGGAATCTTTCATCTGCTGGTTCCTCATGCTGAAGATGAAGGGGCTCATGAGAGGGGTCACCACTGTGTTGAGCAGGGCCACCAGCTTGTTGAGCGAGATGTCGCTGCCCGAAGGCTGGACATACATGAAGATGCAGCTGCCATAGCCCATGGTGATGATGATGAAGTGGGAGGAGCAGGTGGAGAAAGCCTTGTTGAGTCCTGAGTGGGATGTTGTCCTGAAGATGGTGGCAACAATATAAGTGCAGGACACCACTGTCAGGATCAAGAAGCCCAGCAGGATGGCGGAGGAGGTCATGAAACTCAGCAGCTCCACAAAGCTCGTGTCCACACAGGACAGCTTGACCAAGGCCAAGCCGTCGCAGAAGAAGTGGTCAATCTGGTTGGCATTGCAGAAGAGCAGGGTGAAGACCAGGATGGTGGGGATGATGGTGGCCAGGAACCCCGTTGCCCACGACCCCACCACGAGCTGGAAGCAGAGCTTAGCATTCATGACCATGGTGTAGCACAGTGGGTTGCAGATGGCCACATAGCAGTTATAGGACATAATGGCCAGCAGGACAAACTCACTGCAGTCCAGAAGGGAGTAGAAGTAGCACTGAGTGATACAAGCCAGGTAGGAGATGGACCTGTCACCTGTCAGAAAGCTGGCAATCACCTTGGGTAGGACAGAAGATGTAAAAAGGATCTCCAAACAGGAGAGGTTCCAGAGGAAGAAGTTCATGGGGCTATGGAGGTGACGGTCTGAGTGGATGATGGCAATGATCATGATATTGGCAGACAAGATAAGCAAGTAAGAGGCCAGGAAGCCAACAGCAATTAGGAATTCCAGATGGCGGAGGTAGAGGAAGCCAATGAGGATGAATTTGGTTATGGTGGTTTGGTTTCGCATGGCTACATTGGATCTATCTGTCAGGGGTAGAGGGAGGATGGAGGGAATAGGGAACAATGTGTCAGATGAACAGGAGAAAAGAAAAGTAGAAAAACAGAAGAGTAGACAAGAGGAAAGAAAAGATCAGAAGAGAACATAAAAGGAAAAGGAAGAGAGATAAGGAGGAAAAAAATGATAAACTGTAGAGGAGGAAAGCAAGGATGAAACAAGAAAAGTGAAGAAGACAAAAGAACAATACCTCAAATAAAAATTTACCCTGTGGGCAATGGGTGAGATGGGAAGAACAACAAGTCAATGTGAGCAGGGAAGGGAAGACAATGAGAAGAGGAAACAAATGACAAACAGAAGCGGAAAGAAAAGTGGAGGAGAGAAAAGCCCCCAAAATAAAGAAGAGCAGAGCTGGATGGAATTGTTTCCCTGGGCAAATTTTTTATTTTTTTCAGTGTGGGGAAGAGAGAGGAAGAAAAAAGAAAAGTTTTCAGCTGAAAACTCTTCAAAATTTCTGGTTTTTGTTTTCTTAATGAAAAGTCAAAAATTGTCCACAGAAAGCAGACACTTACCACAAAGGGTTTAGTTTAATTGAAAACCCATTTTTTTGTCAAAAAACATTTTTGATAGAAATATTTGGATTAGCCTTAAAAATAAGGAAAGAAAAAAAAGTAATAGCAGTGAGTGGGTGAGATTCTGTGGCTTGCATTGTGCAGGAAGTCAGACTAGATGACCATAATGGTCCCTTCTGACCTTAAGTCTATGAGTCTAAAAGAAAGAGAAGTAAAATTAAAATAAAGGAAAAGAGAAAAGCAATAAAGGAAAGAAGAGCGTGAAAAGGAAACGAGAGAAATGAAGAAAGAGAATAAAAAGGAAAGGAGAAAAATGTAGGAACCAAAAAAAAAAAAAGAAGAAAAGAAAAAACAAAAAAGAGTTAAAGAAGATTTATGAAAGAAAAGAAAGGAGAGAAAGGAGAAAGGGAAAATGAAAATATAAGAAAAGAAGTTATCGAAAAGGAGGTAAAAGATATTTAAAAAAGGAAAGAGAAGAGGGAAAAGAAAAACAAGAAAAAGAAATAAATAAACAGAAAGAGGAGCAGAACAGCTCCTCATGTTAGTCTAGATCTGTGATGTTAGGAAGATACCATAAGGCCAAACCGGCTACACACAGATTGAGCCCTGTGCCTCAGTCATCACCGACTACTGTAAAACAAATTCTTGTAGAGTAATTTTTTAAATTCTAGTCCCTGCTCTTTTGGATTAAATACTAAAGTAGTTTATTCTGAACTTCTTCAAAGACTGAAAAGTAATAATCATTCTGATTTTTCCCTTCATGTCAAGCCGTGAGAAGCCCTCAAACAGCACCTGCAACATCAGGGTCTTTTGACTTGTCCAGAGGGTATTGTCATATTTAAGCGAATTGTACTTTCATATGTTGATTCTATTTCTTCTGGTCTCACAATCTACTTGCCATTCTCTGTGAAGTAGGTCTGCCTCAACTGGGTGAGGCTGATTAGTTTTAATGATCATAGGTACCCCAGGGGATCCACTCACTGGAGAAACCCAGAACCACTTTTTTAGATGTACATGGAAAGATATAAAATCATGACACTTTCCAATAAATTTTAACTAGGTTATCATCTGTGAACCCAACTACTGGTACCTTTCAGAATGTTTTAGCCTTTGCCCATATGTCATAGACTCACTTGTGATGGCAGAGACCTTTAATGTGCAATTTAATTCATTTCATGTGCCTCCTACCATATAATTATTGTGTTCTTTACACTTCTTTGGTACGCAGCATAGTCCAGTGGGTTATGCACTGGTCTGGGAAACAGGAGATGCTCACTTCTAATTATATGTATTCCATTTGCTCAGGGCAGGTCCTTTGGCACTAAGACCCAGATCCAGAAAAGCATTTAGGTGCCTAACTACTGCTGTGAGAATTGGGCCCATCATTTTTGCCTGCTTGGGAATTAACTATGGAAAATTCACTAATAAATGTTATACAGGTTAATTCCCAACCACTGCTTCAAATGAAATAGGATTGGAGGGACTTTAACAATAACAGCTCCAGCCCATCTCAACTAATTTCTTCACTTTCCCTCCAAAGGATAGTTTTTACCATCTTTGATGCCATCTAAGAGACAGAAAGATGAGTGTAGTTGGTTTTTTTTTCCTTTCTAAAACTCTCTTCAGCTAAAGGGACAGGGAGCAAGGGAGGTTGTTAACATGAAAACCTTATTTAATACCTTACCTTTCAAATGCTTTAACTGTGCTTTCTTCTTTTCTTTATCTTTAATAAAAGGTTAAAAGGATTTTAATGGTGTGTTTGCCATGGGATTAAGCAGGCTGAGGCCTGTGTATCAAACCCTGAACCTTGTTTAACATTGTTTGATGTTGGACAGTGACAGGGTTATGGTAACACCTTTGACTTTTTGGGCCCACATATTCCATCTTAATTAATACAACACTAGTACTTTAGACACCTACGTTCAAAATTTAGGCAGCACTGAGATCCTCAAAGCCCCCACTTAGCTGTTGCCTAACCCTGTCAGTACCTTAATTCACTCAATGCCTAAAAAAGTTTTGCTGCAAAAGTCCCCTAAGTTCTTATGTTTCTGCTTCTAGGAATGCACACTGCTACCTCACTTGAGATGCCTTGTTGCCTCTCAAGTCTGAGTCCCAGCCGAATTCTCAAACCAGGTGAACATAGGCATTGCTGCACTTCTTTCTCCTGTGGAACTTGAACTGGTAGATGGGTTCTGAGCATGCCGAAATCCACACAAAACAGTGGAGGGAGGAAGGAGGATTTCCCTCATAAATAGGCTAGGAGGGATTCAATTTTTATTGGTGGATATTAATAAATGTCGATTTCACCAAACACCCACAAACCAATGAAAAAATATTGCCATCGATAATCAAAACTGACAGATAGACAAAGTAAGAAAAATGCTACCTGAGAACTGATTACAGTTTGATTTAAGGACACTTACTTTGTATATTTTCACATGTGATGTTGACAATGTGTATTATAACATCTTGTATAGCTTTAACTTTTTGAAAGTCAGCATCTACTGTCATTAAATAATTATTGTATGATCCCCTCCACCATAATTTCCTGCAACTGTGAAAATTTAAAAAGATAAACATTGTGGTGATGGGGGGGGAGCTTAAAACCACTGATTCTGAAAAACTCTAAAATCGTAAATCAATAAAAATTGGGGGAGGGGGGCTTAAAAATAAACATCAATAATATTGCTCAAAATTACTCTTTTTTAAGAAATCAATTCTGCCAACTCGACTCATAACTTGTAACTCAGGGTAACGACACACATGGGGGATGAGGGATCCTATGTTACTAACCTCTTGTTTCTGGTTTTCACTGGGTGGCCAAGGCCCAGATCCACAAACAGACTAAGGCATTGCAATGTGTGGCAACACCTAATTTTAGGACACCAAGACAGCCAATGGAATCCACAAGTCCTGATTAGGCACCCAGGATCCCTATACAATGAATGGGAAGACACAGGAACCGAAGAATGGGATCCACAAAAGCCATCTTGCTAGGCAGGGAGATGCTTAAATTAGCCAAAGCCAGATGCTGATGAGAGGGATGTATCCTAAGTCTGCCCCTCTCAGGGAGTTCACCTCCTAAATCTGGGCTGGAGGTAAGCACCTATGTCATTTTTTGCAAGACATGCCCCAGGGGAGAAGGAGCAATGCTTTATAGTTTTAGCCCACTTGTTAGGACACTCACCTGGGATGTTAGAGACCCGGAGAGGAAATCTGAACCAGGGCATCTCACATCCCAGGTGAGCACCCTAACAATTGAGCTAAAGGTCCCCTGCTGTCCCCTTTGTGGAGTTGGGCTACTTCAGAACACTCCTACTGGATCAGACTCTGCAAGTGAGATAGGCTAAGAATTGCCACTATGAATGACAATGAATAATCATTGGGCCAGGGACAAGATCATGAGGATGACTCTAAAGCCTAGTGTTTTGAGCATTCACCTAGGATGTAGAAGAGCTAAGTTCATGTCTCTGTTTATTATTTATACATAGTGGAGCAGCTTCAACATCAAAGACTGAGAAAGAGCCCTACACCAAACCATCCCATAATCCAAAGATTAGGGCTCTCTTTTATAGTGTGGAAGACCCAACTTCACGGATCTTCTCCACATGAGGTACGGGGGGAACTGTAGGGTTTTCTACAGCACATTGTGGCCAACATACTTGGGTCAGATCAAACCTTTATTTGAATCAAAAGCATTTCTTGAGGTTAACAGCCACTGTTAAAGCAGTTGATAGTAACAGATAGGCAGAAAAAGGTTAGGACCAGTTACCTCTCTGAGGAAACTGAGTCAGGAACTCTGGGTGGAGAATTGGTTCTGGGCCATGGGAGGGGGAATTTCAGAGAACAGGGCCCAGGAGCATTTGTGAGGTGGAGGGTTGTGAGAGGGGAGGAAGGGGATTAGGGGCTGGGGGTTTTGTTTGGAGGTTTGAGCTATGTGAGGCAGAGAGAAGAAGACACCCAGGGACTAGAGTAAGAACATTCAGGGGTTGAGGATGTGGCAGAGGTTGGAGTCAAAGGGCCTGAATCTCCTCTCTCTGAAACCAAACATACACCACTGTAACACCATGGACTTACCTTGAGATGAATGACTGGGAAATCAGCCCTATTGACTCCAGTGGAGTTATTCCTGATTTACACCAGGATGAGTGAGAGGGAAATCAGTTGACTGCAGTGAAGTATTTCTAACTTTTCTTACCGTTGGTACATTTGGGTGCTGATTTATTGTGCACGGCAAGAGATCAAACCGGGGCTCAGATCCTCACACCAGGGACTCCAAAGCTCGGTAGAGTTCAGTCCACCTACTCGCCCTCGGGGGAAATAAAGTGGCAGCGTTATCAACCACAGTGTTTAGTTCTCAGTTAGGCGCATCAGCCTTTGAAGTGGTTGGAGTCACGCCAAACGGATTGCACTGTGAATGTGCATGGCAAAAGGAGGAGCTGGTTCAAAGCTGTTTCTGACTCACTCAGCCCCATAGCTGCTGAAAGGAGAATGTTCTAGCCAAGAAACCTAGGCTGGAGGACTTCCTATCAGAGGAATACCATCTCCTTTTATGGCTGCCTGGCTCAGTCTTACTTCTATTTCCTGCTGGGCATTTCAGAGAATGTCTGGTTGGCCATGATGTCCTGTGATCAATATGTGTCCATATGTTACCCACTGAGCTATAGCACTATCATGAATAGAAAGGTCTGCATCTGGTTGGTGATGGGATCATGGATGCGGGGATTCTTCTCCATCTTGGTCCCTACCATAATCAAACTTGAATTGCCCTGCTGTGGCCTCAACATCATCAACCATTTCTTCTGCTACCATCCCACTTTTTATACCTCACCTGTGCAGTTATCCGGCTGGTGAAATTAATCAACTTCATCATCTCGCTGTCTGTGTAGCTAGACTCCCTGCTGCTGCTGGTCATCTCCTACATGTATATTATCCGCACCATCATCTGTATCCCATCTACCAAGGGCAGGGAGCAAGCTATCTCCACCTGTGCATCTCATTTCACTGTGGTTACCATTGGCTACAGCACCTCCATTTTCATCTACATCAGGCCTTCACAAGTCCCCTCTTTGTAGGCTTGTCCCCTGTCTGGTACTGAGTGAAAACCAGATGTGGTTTTGTCCAGTATCATGGACTAGGGAGGCATGCATGGTCACACCGGTGGATGGGGCCACAGCTTTCCAAGAAGTACTAGAATGTCCGGTATTCTAGGAATGCATCAGTGGCCAACCTAGTTGAGGGCAGAGTTGGGCAACATTTTTCCAAGCCATTGGCAGATTGTTTAACTCAGCTAAAAACATAGCAGCATCTGTCAATGGCAGGGAAATGATTGAAATACACCCAGAAAATCATGGCAGATTATCCGCACCACATGCTGGAGAGGAAAGCGAACCCCCCCAAGGTCCCTGTCAATCTAACCGAGGGAAAAATTCCTTCCTGACCACCACATGATGATCAGTTAGATGCTGATCATGTTGGCATGAACCAGCCAGCCAACCACACAAGAGAGAGAGAGATAATGTTCAGTGCCACCTCAGAGCCCTGGCACATTCCACCCAATGCTTCAGAGATTAAAAAAAAAAACCTCCCAGAATACACTGGGTTGGAGGGAAGAATCCCTTCCTGATAAGACATATGCTGCAAGTGGAACCCAGTGTTGCTGAGCCCTACCCTCCACCATCACAAGCAGACCCGTCATACAATCTCAGTCAGACATATGTCCAGCTCTCTCTTAAAATGAATGTGGTCACTTGCCCGCTACAACTTCTATTTGGAGGCTGCTCCAGAACCTCGCCTCACTGGTGGATAGAAACCTTCCTGTAATTTCTAGCCAGTCTCTTCATCACTCACACAACCAAATGTACATGAAAGACAGGATGATACAGTCTGGCTCTTTGTCCCCCTTGAATGGTTAGGCCACAAATGGTGGTTTATAAGACAGTGGGCCCAGTTGCCAGCTGATGGGAATGGATATACAGTTCCATTGGAAGCAGTAGCTCAGATCCACAGATGCTGAAAATTTCTTTAGTGCCACCAGAGTCACTGGAATTACACGGATGTGTTGAGGATCAACCCCAAATGTCTTCTCTCATCTACCCCAGTGTTACACCAGTCTGACTCCTCAGGTTCCAGTGAAGCCACTCCTGATTTATACACACAAGCAAGACAACTCCAATCATTGTTTTCAGTGACCATGGAACACATGCAAGTGGCTGAGCAGTTTAACGGGTATTGTTTTCACACACAATGAAAGTCTGATTCCTTTTGCGCACACAATTTACACCCATTTAACCTCACAACTGGACCAGATTTTCCACTAGTGAAAATCACCCCAGCAGCAGTGATATCAGTGGAGTTAATCTGGATTTGCATTGGTGCAACTGAGATCAGAATCAGACCTGGTTGTGTGCAAGCTGTTTGGTCATGGAAATAACCTACATTAATGAACAAATACTACATAAGCAAACTTTTATTAGATAAAGACAGAAAATTAATTCTTGGTGAATTACCTACACCCAGTCAGTCTCCTCAGGGCAGCTTTTATCTCCTTGTTCCTCATGCTGTAGATAATTGGATTCATGATTGGTTGCAATACAGAATAAAGAATAGCCATCACAAGATCCAGAGCAGATGGGGAGCTGGAGGTGGGTTTCAGGTAGGCAAAAACGCCAGTGCAAACAAACAAGGAGACCACAGTGAGGTGAGGAAGGCAGGTGGAAAAGGCTTTATGCCGGCCTTGCTCAAAGGGGATTCTCAACACTGATTTGAAGATCTGAACATACGACACAGTGATAAAAATAAAGCAGCCTAAGACGAAACATATACTAAAGGCAATAACCCCAACTTCACTCATATATGAGTCAGAGCAGGTGAGCCTGAGTAGCTGGGGGATCTCACAGAAGAACTGATCCACCATGTTGCCTCCACAGAAGTTCAATGCAAACATGTTCCCAGTGTGTAGCATAGAGTAGAGAATCCCACTGATCCAGGCACCAACTGCCATTTGGACACAAGCTCTGCTGTTCATCATTGTCTCATAGTGCAGTGGTTGGCAGATGGTGACATATCGGTCATACGCCATGACGGTAAGAAGGGTATAATCTGCTACCAGCAAGAAGATGAGGAAAAAGACTTGAGTAACACATCCAGCATAGGAAATGGACTTGGTGTTCATGAGGGAATTGGCCATGGATTTGGGGATGGTGACAGAGATGGAGCCAAGGTCTACAATGGACAGATTCAAAAGGAAGAAGTACATGGGGGTGTGAAGGTTGTGGTCAAAGACTATAACCATGAAGTTGAGAAGATTCCCCACCAGGGCTGTCAGGTAAATCACTAGAAACACCACAAAGTGCAAAATCTGCAGCTCCCAAACTTCAGAGAATCCCAGCAGAAGGAACTCAGTCACGGTGGTTCGGTTGGACATTTTCTTTCTCAGGATGGGGAAAACAGCCCCACTGACTCCAGTGGAGTTACTCCTGATTTACACTGGGGTGAGAGAAAGTAGAATCAGCTCAATGGACTCCAGTGCAGTTACTCCTAATTTACATGAGGGTGATGGAGAGAAAAATTAGGAACAATTGCTTTCAAGGTGTTTGTATACCTCTGTCACTCAGATGTGGGCGAACTACAGATAACAATGTATAAATGTTACTACCCTCAGTTTATTGAGGGGCATTGGGGGTCTGGCTGGCCATATTCTGCTGTCAGGGGCACTGCTGCAAATGTGAGTAATTTCATTGCATGCCATGGAATTACTCCCACTTTATACTCCTCTAACCTGGAGCAGCATTTCACATGGAGGTGACCCAACCCAGTCATAATTACACAGTAAACTCGAGTTAGGAATACAGCCCAGGAGCTCTTATGCTCTACCCACTGTTCTAGCCAGATTTCCACTCTCGCTGTGAGAGACAGACGTTCTGGTTCCCTTCTGCTTCTCTAACCACTCAACTAAACTCCCTCCCAGAGCTTGGAAAAGAACCCAGGAGTCCTGACTCCCAGTTCGCTCCCTGTACTAACCCAGTAAATCCAACACCCCTCCCGGAGCTGAAAATCCTGGCCAGGAGTTCTGGCTCTACCCACTGGACTCAACTCGCTCCCAGAGCTGGGAACAAAAGTGACTGTAATGACTCCCAGTTCCCTCCTCTAACGACTTCATCAGACTGTATCTCATCCTCTGTCCCAGTGACTCTCCATTGCCATCAGCAAAGACTGCTGCGAGTGACAATAGAGAGTCATTGGGCTAACAAACGCTAGTGAGACTGATTCTCCAGCGTGGTACTTGGGGCACTCACCTGTTGTCTGGAAGAGTTTAAGTCCCTGCTCCAGTGACTAATTATTTATAAAAAGTGGAGCAGCTTCAACAGGAGAGACTGAGACAGTCTGATTTCAGAACAGGCCATAGCCTAGCGCAGGGGTCAGCAGCTTTCAGAAGTGCTGTGCTAAGCCTTCATTTATTCACCCTAATTTAAGATTTCGCATGCCAGTAATACATTTTAACGTTTTTAGAAGGTCTCTTTCTATGTCTGTAATATATAACTAAACTATTGCTGTATGTAAAGTAAATAGGGTTTTCAAATTTTTTAAGAAGCTTCATTTAAAATTAAATTAAAATGCAGAGCTCCCTGGACCGGTGGCCAGGACCCCCTGAAAATCAGTTTGCGTGCCACCTTTGGCACGCATGCCAGTAGGTTGCCTACCCCTGGCCTAGTGGCTCAGTTACCCTCCTGTAAAGTGGGAATTCAAACCCCTTCTCCTCATCAGTCAGACAGAGGGATTGAACCTGAGTTTGTCACAAGCCAGCAGAGTGCCCTAACCACTCAGCTTCAAGTTGTGAGGGATACCCATCCCAGAGTCCTTATGAGAGACAGAAATAGAACCCCTAGATCTGGTTCCTGTCCTCTACACACTGGACTGAATTTCCACACAAAGCCACACATAAAACTCAGGATGCTTGGGTTTGTTTCTTTTACCAACTAGCCCCCAACCCCTTTCCAGGGCTGGGGATAGAACCCAAGAATCCTGGCTCCTAGTCACCGCTACTCTAACCCACTTGATTCAACTTCCCTTGCAGCCTTTAAATAGACAGAAGTAAAAATAAACTGAGAACTAGACACAAATTGATGATAGATAGGTGGATAGATAGATAGATTGATAGATCAACCAACTAATAGAGAGACACAATTAAGAAAAGAACAGATATAGAAAGTGTGAGAGAAATACAGAACTAACAAAAACTAATAGGTAGAGAAGTATAAAACTAATTGAGAGAGAAAAGCACAAACAGACAGACAAACAGCGATAACAACAAACTAATATATACAGAGAGAAAAGTAGCAGTGAGCTGATAGTGTTTGTCACAATTTGTGGACTACTTTAATGTAAACTCCTTAATCCATTCTAAAACAATGTGTCTCAATTTATAAAATTTCCCCACTCCCAATAGAAGGAAACTGAGGCACAGATATTCTGCCCTCTCTTTCTGAAGGTAAATTCTTTGGACTGCCTGAGTTTCCAATGCCTAAATTGAGCTAAGAGTGAAACAATGAAAAAAAAATCTGTTATCACTTACAATTTTGTCCTTAGAGTGCCACTGTGTAACTCCCAAATATATTTAATTGCAAGAGCAAACTTATGGTGCTAGTCAATATGGAATCCTCTCAGACTGAGATGTCTTTTCTCCTCCAGCTACACACTGCAATTGGTATCCCCCTCTCTCTGTAGCCCCATACACACTGCTCTAGCCACCAATTTCTCTATCTAATGGCCTTATCACTGTACTATGAAGGGCTGTTCCCTAACCACACTGAGGCTGAGCTGCTGGAAGTACACTGAGATCTGTGCTGTCTGCAGATGAGCTGTGTGTCAAAAAGGCTGGTGCTGCAGGAAGGTGATTTATCCATGTCTGTTTTCTAAGGGCTTGTGAGACTCACTGCCTGGAGCCCTCAACAGCCCAGAGGCAACAATTAATTTCTCTTGTCCTCTACTTCCCCGAAGAGTTTCCAGAAACTAAAATAATCACAAGTACAATGAGGCAGCAGGGTCTAGAGGAAAGATTGTGAGGCAAACACTGCGGGCACACAGGACTGTACTCCAGATGTCTGTCATCAATTCCTCACCCTGCTGTTGACCTGCTGTGTTTCCTTGGGAAAGTCCTTCTCTGGGGCTCATAGACTCATAGATTCTAGGGTCAGAAGGGATCAATGTGATCATCTAGTCCGACCTCCTGCACAAAGCAGGCCACAGAACCCTACCCATCCACTTCTATAACAAACCCCTAACCTATGTCTGAGTTCAAAAATTGAAGTCTTGAAATTGTGTTTTGAAGACCTCAAGCTGCAGAGAATCCACCAGCAAGTGACCCATGCCCCACGCTGCAGAGGAAGGCGAAAAACCTCCAGGGCCTCTGCCAATCTGCCCCAGAGGAAAATTCCCTCCCGCCGCAAATATGGCTATCAGTTAACCCTGAGCAAGTGGGCAAGACTCACCAGCCAGCACTCAGAAAAGAATTCTCTGCAGTAACTCAGATCCCATCCCGTCCAACATCCCATCACAGACCACTGGGCATACTTATCTGCTGATAATCAAAGATCAATTGCCAAAATTAGGCTATCCCATCATACCATCCCTTCCATAAACTTATTAAGCTTAATCTTAAAGCCAGATATGTCTTTTGCCCCCACTACTCCCCTTGGAAGGCTGTTCCAGAACTTTACTCTTCTAATGGTTAGAAACCTTCATCTAATTTCAAGTCTAAACTTCCTAGGGCTGTCTTTTCCCTTCTACCCTTTGCCTGTCCCTGGGATGGAGATTGTGTCTTACCTAATATAACACTGGTCTACAATTTTTGAGAAGTTGTCTGCTTCAGAGATAAAATGTGCTATTTATTATGTATTTTGATGTGCTGAATTCAAATATGACAATTAAAACAACTGATTGGCTACTGTTTCTAAGATGTTTAAGTTTTTACATTTTATGTCTATATATATGGTGTAGATAGTAGAGTTTTAATCATAAATTGTAAACCTAGATCTTTTCATGTGTTTATGGTTGCTTTACATGATAATATTTCACCTGTCCTGTTTATGTAACACTTTAAAAATCAGCAAAAAGGTTATATAAATAAAATTTATTATGAAACAAAAGGCAAAAAAATATTATGTACATAGGTTAGTCCTATTCAGTGTCTACTCGGAGCTTCTTGGCTTGTCTCTTGTATTCATTAAATGGAGCATCTTTTGTCACTGTCCAGAAATAGTCTGCAAGCATTGATGGGCTCCATTTGCCCTGATAGTCTGCCAGGAGATTCCACTGCTGTAGTATGGAGCCCAACAGCTCTGCCTTACTCTTGGGTACTTCCAAATCCCTGACAAGGTCATTCAGTTCACCTTGTGTTACAAGGTGTGGTTCAGAGGAGGAGGATGGGAGAAAATGTGAGTCCTGTGACATTGATGGTTCAGACCAGAAGTTTCATCCTCTTCCTCGTCTAACTCAAGTGAGAATGATTCTGGTGCATCAGGAACCGGCAGTCCTTCTCCGTGGGGTACTGGGCGTATAGCTGATGGAATGTTTGGATAATGCACAGGCCACTTTTTCTTCTTTGACACACCTTTCCCAACTGGAGGCACCATGCAGAAGTAACAATTGCTGGGAGGATCTGTTGGCTCTCTCCAAATCCTTGGCACTGCAAAAGGCATAGATTTCCTTTTCCTTTTCAACCACTGGCCAAGATTTGTTTCACAAGTGTTGCAACATATGTGTGGGGCTCACCTCTTGTCCTGATCTCGAATTTTGCAGCCAAAAGAAAGGTGATAGGCTTTCTTAGTCATAGTGGTTATACTGCTCTTTTGTGATGCAAAAGCCACTTCACCACAAACATAACAGAAGTTATCTGCACTCTTCACATAAGTATGAGGCATCTCTGCTCACTTTGGCTAAACAGAAATGGGTCCCTTTGCAAAATCAAACACTGACAAATAAGAGAGCACGACATTGTATGATTTCTAGAGCTGATATAGGGCAATTTGTTCAGCAGAGTGATGTAAGCTTCGTTATGATTGCATCATCCATGACTTCTAGGAATAACATGATGCAATTCATATCATGTATGATGCAATACCAGCTTCAGATTGTATCATTCATTGTTTTGCCTAAAAAGCAAGTACTGTCCAAACCCAGTCATCGATTTATTCATAGATCCAGTCAAAGATGTATTTTAGTCATTTCTGGTTTAAATTGAGATCCCTTCCCTTTATAACTCACTTATCCTCCGCCATTCCCAAGTCAAGGATCGTATATACTGACCCAATAGGATATCTTGAAAACTAGAGCCAATCAGCAATTTTAAACATCATTTTTGTTCTCAGTGACCCAGAATTAGTAAAGTTGGACTACATTTATTTCAGAAGTATTTTGGCTGTAGAGCAATGTAATTGGCCTCTCATACCAGGTTCAACTCTCAGACAATTAATTAATTAATTAATTATTAAAAAGCTATGGTCTAAGGTGTCCTGAGATTTGATCCCAACTATTCCTCTGACTCTGTTCAGTCCCTTCACCACTCCATTCCTCAGTTGTCATCCCTACAATGGGGATAAGAGTTACAACTTGGAGTAGCTGTAATAGTTGGAACAGTTACAACATCTACCAATGTGATATATGCCATCATGTACCAGCAATGCCCCTCTGCCATGTACATTGGCCGATCCAGACATTCTCTAAGTAAAAGAATAAATGGACCCCAATAAAAAAGAAAAAAAAACCTTCCAGAATACACTGGAGGACGAGAAATCCCTTCCTGACCCCTGCAAGTGGCCAGACAGAACCCCGAAGAACGAGCTTTTAGGGACTTAAGACATACACCGCAAGTGACCCAAAGGGTTGCTGAGTCCTGCCCCCCAGCATCACAAGCGACTCAGTCATACTATCCCACTCAGTCATACAATTGCACTCTGACATGCGTCCAGGTCGCTCTTAAAAGTAATTCAGTCATTTGCCGTCCACAACTGCTATTGGGAGGCTGCTCCAGAAGTTTGTCCTACTGGTAGTTAGAAACCTCCCCATAATTTCTAGCCAGTCTCTCCATCTCTCACACCTGAATGTGCATGTGAGCCAGGCTAACACAGTCTGGCTTCTAGTCCCCCTCTAGTGGTTAGGCCACAAATGGTGGTTTATAAGACAGTGGACCCAGTCCCCAGCTGGTGGCAATGGAGATACAGCTCCATTGGAGGCAGTAGCTCAGTTCCAAAGATGCTGCAAATTGATTTAGTGCCACCAAAGTCAATGGAACTACACTGATGTGCTGAATATCAAACCCAAATGTTTTCTCGACTACCTCAGACTTACTCCAGTCTGACTCCTTTGGTTCCAATAAAGCCACTCCCGATTTATACACACAAGCAGGACAACTCCAGTCATTGTTTTCACTGGCCATGGGATGGATGCAAGTGACCAAGCAGTATAACAGGCATTGTTTTGGTACGAAACGAAAGGCTCTTTCCACTCACGCACATACTTTACACCCATTTAACTCTACATCTTGGCCAGATTTTCTGCTAGTGCAAATCACCCCAGCAGCAGTGACATCAGCGGAGTTAATCTAGATTTGCATTGGTGCAACTGAGATCAGTATCAGACCTGGTTGTGTGCAAGCTGTTTGGTCATGGAAATAAGCTACATAAATGAACAAATACTACATAAGCAAACTTTTATTAGATAAAGACAGAAAATTAATTCTTAGTGAATTGCCTACACCCAGTCAGCCTCCTCAGGGCAGCTTTGATCTCCTTGTTCCTCATGCTGTAGATAATTGGATTCATGATAGGTGGCAATACAGAATAGAGAACAGCCATCACAAGATCCAGAGCAGATGGGGAGTTGGAGGTGGGTTTCAGGTAGGCAAAGACACCAGTGCAAACAAATGAGATCACAGTGAGATGAGGAAGGCAGGTGGATAGGGCTTTATGTCGAGCCTGTTCAGAGGGGATTCTCAACACTGATTTAAAGATCTGAACATACGACACAGTGATAAAAATAAAACAGCCTGAGACTAAACACGAACTAAAAACAAGAACCCCAACTTCACTAAGATATGAGTTGGAGCAGGCGAGCTTGAGTAGCTGGGGGATCTCACAGAAGAACTGATCCACCATGTTGCCTCCACAGAAGGTCAATGCAAACGTGTTCCCAGTGTGCAGTAAAGAGTTGAGAATTCCACCGATCCAGGCACCAGCTATCATTTGGACACAAGCTCTGCTGTTCATCATTGTCTCATAGTGCAGTGGTTGGCAGATGGCGACATATCGGTCATACGCCATGGTGGTAAGAAGGGAAAAATCCGTTCCCACCAAAAAGACGAGAAGTAAGACTTGAGCAATATATCCAGCATAGGAAATGGACTTGGTGTTCATGAAGGAGTTGGCCATGGATTTGGGGACAATGACAGAGATGGAGCCAACGTCTAGGACAGACAGATTCATCAGGAAGAAGTACATGAGTGTGTGAAGGTTGTGGTAGAAGACTATAACCATGAAGATAAGAATATTCCCCACCAGGGCTGTCAGATAAATCACTAGAAACACCACAAAGTGCAAATTCTGCAGCTCCCAAACTTCAGAGAATCCCAGGAGAAGGAACTCAGTCACGGTGGTTCGGCTGGACATTTTCTTTCTCAGGACTTTGTTTGGTGTCTGTGGAGGGAGAGAAGAGAACAAGGGAAAACATTAGATCAGTAAAAATAATTGTCTTTTTGTGAAAACCACCTTAATTTCCTTGAGTCAGACCCTTAGCTTGTGAAGATTGGTGTAATATGGGAATGAGGATGGGGAAAACAGCCCCACTTACTCCAGTGGAGTTACTCCTGATTTACACTGAGGTGAGAGAAAATTGAATCATCTCAATGGTCTCCAGTGCAGTTACTCCTGATTTACACCAGGGTGCTGGAGAGGAGAAATAGAAACAATTACTTTAAGGTATGTGTATACTTCTGTTACCCAGGGGTAGGTGAACTCTGGATAACAGTGTATAAATGTTACTATCCTCAGTTTACCGAGCGGAATTGGGGGTCTGGCTAGCCAGATTCTGCTGTCAGCGTCACTGCTGCAAATGTAGGGTAGTTTCACTGCATGCCATGGAATTACTCCCACTTTATACTGCTCTAAACTGGAGCTGCATCTCATGTGGAGGTGACTCAACCCAGTCATAATTATATGGTAATCTCAAGTTAGGAATACAGCCCAGGAGCTTTGATTCCCCAGCCCCCATTCTAGCCAGATTTCCATGCTCACTGTGAGAGACAGACTTTCTGGCTCCCCTCCTGCATCTCTAACCACTCAACTAAATTCTCTCCCAGAGCTTGGAAGAGTACACAGGAGTCCTGACTCCCAGTTTGCCTCCTGCACTAACTCAGTAAATCCAACACCGCTCCCAGAGCTGAAAATACAGGCCAGGAGTTCTGGCTCTACCCACTGGACTCAGCTCCCTCCCAGAAGTGGGAACAAAAGTGACGTGTCATGACTCCCAGTCCCCTCTTCTAACGACGGCATCAGACTGTATCTCAGCCTCGGTCCCAGTGACTCTCCATTGCCAACAGCAATGACTGCTGCAGGTGACAGTGGAGAATCATTGGGCTAACGAATGCAATTGAGAATTATTCTCCTGCATGGTACTTGTGGCACTCACCTGATGTCTGGAAGAGTTCAAGTCCCTGCTCCAGTAACTATTTAATTGTTCATACAAAGTGGAGTAGCTTCAACAGGAGAAGCTGAGACAGTCTCATTTCAAAACAGGCCATAGCCTAGCGCAGAGGTCGGCAACCTTTAAGAAGTGCTCTGCTGAGTCTTCATTTATTCACTGTAATTTAAGGTTTCGCGTGCCAGTAATATATTTGATCTTTTTCAGGAGGTCTCTTTCTATAAATCTGTAATATAGAACTAACTATTGTTCTATGTAAAGTAAATAAGGCTTTTACATTTTTTAAGAAGCTTCATTTAAAATTAAATTAAAATGCAGAGCCCCCTAGACCAGTGACTAGGACCCAGGCACTGTGAGTGCCCCTGAAAATCAGTTTGCGTGCCACCTTCGGCACACATGTCATAGGTTGCCTACCCCTGGTCTAGTGGCTCAGGTACCCTCCTGTAAAGTGAGAATTCAAACCCCTTCTCCTCATCAATCAGAGAGAGGGATTGAACCTGAGTTTCTCACAAGCTAGTAGAGTGCCCTAACCACTGAGCTCCAAGTTATGAGGGGTGCCTGTCCCACAGTCCTTATAAGAAACAGAAATAGAACCCCCAGATCTGGTTCCTCTCCTCTACACACTGGACTGAATTTCCACCCAAAGCCACACATAACACTCAGGAGGTCTGGCTCTCAATCCCTGCTCCTCTTACCGACTAGTACCCAATCCCTTTCTAGAAGTCCTGTCTCTTACTCACCACTACTCTAACCCACTCGACTCAACTGCCCTTACAGCCTTTTAATAGATAGAAGTAGCAACAAACTGAGAACTAGACACAAATTGATAGATGGATAGATAGATAGATAGATTAACAAACTAATAGAGAGACACAATTAAGAAAAGAACAGATAAAGAGAGTGCGAGAGAAACACAGAACTAACAAAAACTAACAGATAGAGAAGTAAAAACAAACTAACTGAGAGAGAAAAGTACAAAGAGACAAACTGACAGCAATAACAACAAACTAATATATACAGAGAGAAAAGTATCAATTAACTGATAGTGTTTATCACAATTTTTGGACTACTTTGATGTAAACTCCTTAATCCATTCTAAAAACTCTCTGTCAATTTCATCAATTTCCCCACTCTCAATAGAAGGAAACTGAGGCACAGATATTCTGCCCTCTCTTTCTGAAGGTAAATTCTTTGGACTGCCTCAGTTTCCCACGCTCAAATTGAGCTAAGAGTGAAACTATGAAAAAAAATCTGTTGTCACTTACAATTTCATCCTTAAAGTGCCACTGTGTTACTCCCAAATATATTTAATTGCAAGAGCAAACTTATGGTGCCGGTCAATGTGGAATCTTCCCAGACTGAGATGTCTTTTCTCCTCCAGCTACAGACTGCAATTTGTTTCCCCCTCTCTTTCTAGCTCCATACACACTGCTCTATCGACCAATCTCTCTATCTAATGCTTTTTTCACTGTATTACGAGAGGCTGTTCCCCCACTGCACAGAGGCTGAGCTGCTGGAAATACACTGAGATCTGTGCTTTCTGCAGATGAGCTGTGTGTCAAAAAGGCTGATGCTGCAGGAAGTTGATTTATCCATGTCTGTTTTCTAAGGGCTTGTGAGACTCACTCCCTGGAGCCCTCAACAGCCTAGAGGCAACAATTAATTTCTCTTTCCCTCTACTTCCCTGAAGAGTTTCCAGAAAATAAAATAATCAGAATTGCAATAAGGCAGCAGGATCTAGAGGAAAGATTGTGAGGCAAACACTGTGGGCACACAGGACTGTACTCCAGATGTCTGTCATCAATTCCTCGCCCTGCTGCTGACCTGCTGTGTTACCCTGGGTAAGTCTTTTCCTTCCCACCCTTTGCCTGTCCCTGGGGCGGAGACTGTGTCTGTGTCTTACTTAATAAAATGGGCCTCTTATGTCAGGTTCAACTATTAGAAAATTAATTAATTAATAGTAAAAAGCTAAGATCCAAGGTATCCTGAGATCTGATCCCAACTATTCCTCTGACTTTGTTCAGTCTCTTCACCACTCCATTCCTCAGTTGTTATCCCTACAATGGGGATAATAGTTACAACTTGCAGTAGTTGGAATAGTTACAACATCTACTAATGTGATATATGCCATCGTGTGCCAGCAATGTCCCTTTCCCATGTACATTGGCCAAGAAAAAAGTATGTAAAAGAATAAATGAACCCCAATCAGCCATCAAGAATTATAACATTCAAAAACCAGTTGGAGAATACTTCAGTCTCCCTGGTCTTTTGATTATCGACCTAAAAGTCGCAATATTACAGCAACTAAAAAACTTCAAAAACAGACTCCAAAGAGAGACTGCTTAATTGGAATTAATTTGCAAAATGGACACCATTAAATTAGGCTTGAATAAAGACTGGGAGTGGAAGGGTCATTACACAAATAAATCTATTTTCCCATGTTTTTTTCCTCCCCGTCGCCCCCTTCCTCTCAATTTCTTATCAACTGCTCCAAATGGATTGTTACATAGTTAGCAAAATAGACAGAGGATAGATAGATACTTAGATATTTGGATACCTCTTATTCATTGCTCAAAGCATATTCACCTGTAACATCCTAGTTTAAAAACTGCTCTACAACCTTTTTAATGGTTAGTGCCAGCAGTTTGGTTCCACTTTGATTTCGGTGGAGCCCATCTCTCCTGTATAGGCTCCCCCCATCCCAAAAGTTTCCCTAGTTCCTAATTAATGTAAACCTCTCCTCTATACACCATTGTCTCATCCACGCATTGAGACTCTTTAGCTCTTCCTGCCTACCTAGCCCTGCGCGTGGAACTGGGAGCATTTCTGAGAATGCCACCATAGAGGTCCTGGATTTCAGTCTCTTCCCTAGCAGTCTAAATCTGGCTTCCAGGACATCTCTCCTACCCTTCCCTATGTCATTGGTACCTACATGTACCACAACCACCAGCTTCTCCCCAGAACTACATAGAAGTCTGTCTAGATGCGTCAAGAGATCCGCAACCTTCACACCAGGTAGGCAAGTCATCAGACGGTTCTCCCGCCATCAGAAACCCAGTTATCTACGTTTCTAGTGATCGAATTTCCCCGTTCCTAACACTTGTCTTTTCCTAACAACTGGAGTTCCCTTCCCCGGAGAGGTAAACTCAGTGCAAGAGGCAACCCTGACACCATCTAGAAGGATGGTCCCAACTATGGGAAGCAGTAAAAAGTCCTGTACCACCTTATAGACTAACAGACGTTTTGGAGCATGAGCTTTTGTGGGTGAATACCCACTTCGTCTGATGCATGTAGTAGAAATTTTCAGGGGCAGGTATATATATGCAAGCAAGAAGCAAGCTAGAGATAACGAGATTAGTTCAATCAGGGAGGATAAGGCCCTGTTCTAGCAGTTGAGGAGTGAAAACCAAGGCAGGACAAACTGGCTTTGTAGTTGGCAAGCCATTCACAGTCTTTGTTTAATCCTGAGCTGATGGTGTCAAATCTGCAGATGAACTGAAGCTCAGCAGTTTCTATTTGAAATCTGGTCCTGACGTTTTTTTGCTGCAGGATGGCCACCTTAAGATCTGCTTTTGTGTGGCCAGGGAGATTGAAGTGTTCTCCTACAGGTTTTTGTATATGGCCATTTCTAATATCTGATTTGTGTCAATTTATACTTTTCTGTAGAGACTGTCCAGTTTGTTCGATGTACATAGCAGAGAGGCATTGCTGGCATATGATGGCATATATTACATTGGTGGATGTGCAGGTGAATGAACTGGTGATGGTGTGGCTGATCTGGTTAGGTCCTGTGATGATGTCGCTGGTGTAGATATGTGGGCAGAGTTGGCATCGAGGTTTGTTGCATGGATTGGTTCCTGAGCTAGAGTTACTATGGTTTCTTTCAAGAAAGAAACCAAAAGGACTCCACTGGCCATCACATACAGTCCCCAGCTAAAACCCTTCCAACTCATCATCAGGGGTCTATAACCCATCCTGGACAATGATCCCACACTTTCACAGGCCTTGGGTGGCAGGCTAGTCTTCGCCCACAGACAACCTACCAACTTGAAGCATATTCTCACCAGTAACTGCACACCGCACCATAGTAACTCTAGCTCAGACTTACACTGCTATCCCTCTGAAACTATGGGACGGTTTCCCTCTGCACACACATACACATGATGATGCTCACTCACACATCACACAAGCAGGCACACATACACCATCCAACATGCAATCACTCACTCTAACACACCAGCCTAAATACACCAAACACACTCTTTCCCCCACACAAAAACAATCATAGACACACACTCACCAGCTCTCACACATAAACACAACACCTTTATATCCCAGTTTAGATGGGGTACTGTGCATAGTGACTTTACAAAACAAGGAACCAAATGTGAGTTTGACAATGAGAACAAACCAGCTGAGGGCCAAGGCATCAGTTCCCACAAATTCTCTGGGCTGAGAATTGACAATGCACAGAGTGAGTGGGGGTGTCTACAAACCCCTTCCACTACCTGCTCCCATGCACTGAAATGGAAACATGGAAACCCATCAGAAATCTTCAGCTGCAGTCAGTATAGGCCTTGCCAGAGCCCTTGGCATAAGTAATAGTATGAACCAAAACTGCAAAATTAAATAGACCTGACCTTGGCAGAATAGTAACACCCCAGGTATTGACTTACCAAGTAAGTACATTCTTGACTGGAGAGGATGGTACAAGAACACCCAGAGATCTCAAATAACCTCGTAAACAAATTTCCAATGGATGATACAGGAGCACACTGACCCCTCATAAAATAAGGAGGGGAGGACAGGATAATGGATGACGACCTTTTGTTTGACCCAGCAGGTACAAGTTGTAGGGCTGGTAATTAACAACATCTGGGGTGTAATATGTAATTTGTTTCTATCAATGTATAAAAGGAGAAGTCGGGGCGGGGGGCATCTTTATGTTGGATGGGGGCACAAATCCTGTTATGTTGACTGAGCCTTTACCTTGTTGATAGAAGGCTTAATCCTTCACCCACTCACTTCCCTGGTCCATCTTACAGGAACAGAGAGTAAAAATACCCTGAGTCCAAAGGTGCAAACTATTCAATGTTTATTGTGGTTAATTTCCAGCGAGCATGATTCCAGTCTCATTCCTCAGTGTCCCCTTTCCCAGCTCTGACACCACAGAGCCTTGCCTGTGTCCCTGTTCCCATTCTCACCCTTAGCAAAACATGATTCCAAGTCCCCCACCCCATTCCCTGTTCCCATTCTCTCCTTTATTTCCTGATTGACTGCAGACTATCTAGTAAATCTTGAGTTTTGCTTAGCTATACCTTATCCAATCATTTTACTGAAATTTAACTAACCAATCCTGACACACTGTAACATGGTTATTAAACCAAGTATATCCCATCAGCTTAATTGCTTTACACACAACAAAATTAATTATACAGCAGACAGAAACAATCACAGAACCAGACAGAGATTTTACAGAGAAACAATAGGGAAGTGGAGACTACAGTAATAGAACAATACAGAAATGAGGATTTCACATCTCAGCTATTGATAAGTGAGTTCTTGATAGACAGGATGCTATCAAACTAAGTTTCCTTCTACATCTTCTAGGCTCTTTCCTTTCTCTGGAGGTGATAGATAGGATTGCCTTATTTCAATGTGACTAGTTTGGAATGCGAGGATGTGACCATTTGCTTCCCAGCTGCCTCTGCTGCTTAGCCAAAAGCATAGCCTAAAAACAGGGCCTCAGACTGACACAGTAAGAGAAGGTCCTCACACTGGCAAACAGTGATTTGATTCTTTCTTTTATACCTCTATAACTAGTTAAGTGATAAGAATACACCTACATTCTTAAAGTACAGGCCTTTGCGACAGGCCTGACTATCTATATCCTAACACTTGTCATGAGCATACATGTGTTAGTGCTAAATCTGGCAGCAATACTGCACACCAGATATGGTGTTAGAGCAAGAGGTCTTGTCCTCTTGATCTCTTTCAAGTTCACCGGTTCTCCATGTCAGGATAGAGTCTTAAGTCCAAGGCCAGAAGGAATGTCCAGATCACACAGTCTGACTTGCTCTATGACAACACTACCTGGCACCCACAGACCAAACCCAACAACTGAAATTAGACCAAAGAGTCACAGCCCTCAGGAGACTAGACAGTTCTGTGCCACTGGCAGACCGTAGGCGAGACCGAGGGGCACCAATGCCTGAAGGCCCCGCAATGGCAGGGAAATGATTGAGATACACCCAGAAAATCATGGCAAGTGACCCGCACCACACGCTACAGAGGAATGTCAACCCCACCTCCCCCAAGGCCCCTGCCAATCTCACCAGGAGAAAAATTCCCAACCCCCACATAGTGATCAGTTAGAGCATATGGGCAAGACCAAGACAGCCAAACTCCCTAGTGAGAGAGAATGGCTCAGTGCCACCTCAGAGCCCTGGCACATCCCATCCATTGGCCCATCTCCAATTAGGGTTGCCCTATGCTTCAGAGATTAAAAAAAAAACAATCTCCCAGAATACACAGAGTGGGGCAGAGGAATCCCTTCCTGACACCTGCTAGTGGCCAGATGAAACCTTGAAGCATGAGCTTTTAGGACCATAAGACATATGCAACAAATGAGACCCAGGACTGTTGAGCCTGACCCCCCACCATCACAAGCAGCCCCATCATACAATCCCACTCAGACAAGTGTCCATCTTGCTCTTCAAATTAATTCAGTTGTTTGCCTCCCATAACTCCTATTAGGAGGCTGCTCCAGAACATTGTCCCACCGGTGGTTAGTAACCTCCCTGGAAATTTTTAGCCAGTCTCTCCATTTCTCACCTGGCCAAATGTACACATGAGCCAAGCTAACACAGTCTGGCTCCTTGGACCCCTCTAGTTGTTAGACCACAAATGGTGTTTTAGAAGACCATGGTCCAAGTCCCCAGCTGGTGGTAATGGATATACAGCTCCATTGGAGGCAGTAGGTCAGATTCACAAGTGCTGCAAATTGCTTTAGTGACACCAGAGTCAATGGAACTGCACCGATATGCTGAAGATCTACCCGAAATGTCTTCTCACCTACCCAAGTCTCACATCAGTCTGACTCCTTTAGTTCCAACGAAGCCACTCCTGATTTATGCACACAAGCAAAACAACTCCAATTATTATTTTCAGTGGCCATGGAATGGGTTCACATGGCCAAGCAGTGTAACGGATATTATTTTGGTACAGAATGAAAGTCTGATTCCTCTCGTGCACACAATTTACACCCATTTAACAACAACTGGACCAGGTTTTCTACTGGTGTAAATCACCCCAGCAGCAGTGACATCAGCGGAATTAATCTGGATTTGCATCGGTGCAACTGAGATCAGAATCAGACCTGGTTGTGTGCAAGCTGTGTGGTCATGGAAATCACTGACATTAAATGAACAGATACTAAGTAAGCAAACTTTTATTAGATAAAGACAGATTAATTCTTGGTGAACTAGCTACACCCAGTCAGTCTCTTCAGAGCAGCTTTCATCTCCTTGTTCCTCATGCTGTAGATAACTGGATTCATGATTGGTGGCAATATAGAATAGAGAACAGCAACCACAATATCCAGAGCAGATATGGAGCTGGAGGTGGGTTTCAGGTAGGCAAAGGCCCCAGTAAAAACAAGCAAGGAGACTACAGTGAGGTGAGGAAGGCAGGTGGAGAAGGCTTTATGCCAGCCCTGCTCAGAAGGGATTCTGAGCACTGATTTGAAGATCTGAACGTATGACACAATGATAAAAACAAAACAGCCTAAGACTAAACACACACTAAATGCAAGAACCCCAACTTCACTGAAATATGAGTCAGAGCAGGCAAGCTTGAGTAGCTGGGGGATCTCACAGAAGAACTGATCCACCATGTTGCCTCCACAGAAGGTCAATGCAAACGTGTTCCTGGTATGTAGTACAGAGTAGAGAATCCCACTGATCCAGGCACCAGCTACCATTTGCACACAAGCTCTGCTGTTCATTATTGTCTCATAGTGCAGTGGTTGGCAGATGGTGACATATCGGTCATATGCCATGATGGTGAGAAGGGAAAAATCTGCTCTCAAGAAGAGGAAGAGGAAAAAGACTTGGGCAACACATCCAGCATAGAAAATGGACCTGGTGTTCATGAGGGAGTTGGCCATGGATTTGGGGACGGTCATAGAGATGGAGCCAAGGTCTGCAATGGACAGATTCATCAGGAAGAAGTACATGGGGGTGTGAAGGTGGTTGTTGAAGGCTACAACCACGATGACAAGAAGATTCCCCACCAGGGATGCCAGATAAATCACTAGAAACACCACAAAGTGCAAAATCTGCAGCTCCCAAACGTCAGAGAATCCCAGGAGAAAAAACTCGGTCATGGTGGTTCGGTTGGACATTTTCTTTCTCAGGACATCATGTGATGGTGTCTGGGTGGCAGGGGAGAGACAAGAGCAAGGCCAGGATTAGATTAGTGAAATAACTCTCCTTTTGTGAAAACCAACTTAATTTTCTTGAGTCAGATCCTTATCTTGTGAGGATTGGTGTAATATGGGAATGAGAATGGGGAAAACAGTAGAAAATAATAGAGTTACTCCTGATTTACACTGAGGTGAGAGAAAATAGAATCATCTCAATGGACTTCAGTGCAGTTACTCCTAATTTACACCAGGGGGATGGAGGGGAGAAATAGGAACAATTGCTTTCGAGGTATTTGTATACCTCTGTCACTCAGAGGTGGGCGAACTCTGGATAACAGTTTATAAAAGTTACTACCCTCAGTGTACCGAGGTGAATCAGGGGACTGCCTGGCCAGATTCTGCTTCCAGGGCACTGCTGTGAATGTGAGGTAATTTCACTGCATGCCATGGAATTACTCCCCATTTATACTGCTCTAAATGGGAGCAGAATCTCGCATGGAGGTGACTGAACCTGGACAGTCATATTTACACAGTGAACTCGAGTCAGAAATAAAGCCCAGGAGTCCTGATGCCCCATCCCCTGTTCCAGCTGAAATTCTAACAGAAATTGTTCTGAAATGAGACTTTCTCAGTCTCTCCTGTTGAAGCTGCTTCACTTTGAATCAGTAATTAAATAGTCATTGGAGCAGGGATTTGAATTTGGCTCTTCCAGACACCGGGTGAGTGTCCCACGCAGGAGAATCTCTCACCCATGTTTGCTGGCCCAATGGCTCTCCATTGTTAGTCGCAGCAGTCATTCCTGATGGCAGTGGAGAGGCTGAGATGCAGTCTGATGTAATGGTTAGAAGAGGGGACTGGGAATCAAGGCACTCTCCTGTAAAGTAGGAATTCAGATCCTTTCTCATCATCAGTCAGAGGGAGGGATTGAACCTGAGTCTGTCATAGGCCAGCTGAGTGCCCTAACCACTCAGCTTTATGTTATGAAGGGTGCCTGCCCCAGAGTCCTTATGAGAGACAGAAATAGAACCCCCAGTTCCGGCTCCTCTCCTCTCTACACTGGACTTAACTTCCACCCAGAGCCACACATAAAACTCAGGATTCCTGGCTTTCAGTCCCCACAAATCTTACCCACTAAACCACTGGTGGGCAAAATACAGCCTCAGGCCACATCTGGCCCGTGGGACTGTCCTGACTGGCCCCTGAGCTCCTGGCCCAGGAGGTTAGGCCCCAACCCCTCACCTGCTGTCCCTTATCCTCTGGAGAAATGGTCTGGGCAGCGGGGCTGTGAGCTCCTGGGGCAGAGCATCTGCAGTGCCCGGTCTGACCTGGTGCTCTGAGTTGTGTGGTGGCGGCGGCAGCAGTGTGGCTCAGCTCTAGCTTGGCAGCGCGGCTTTAGCGCTGCCAGTCACCAGTGCTCCAGGGAGTGCAGAAAGGGGGTAGGAAGCGGGGGGAGTAGTTGGATCGAGGGTGGGGAGTTTGGGGTGGTGGTCAAGGGCAGGGGTCTGGATAGGGGGCAGGGAGGTTGGAAGGGAAACAGGGGGATGAATGGGAGCATGGGTCCCGGGGGCAGTCAGGAAGGAGGAGGGGTTGGATGGGGCAGCAGGAGGCAGTCAGAGACAGAGGTTCCAGGGGCTGTCGGGACAGTGAGAAGGGATGGTTGGATGGGGCAGGAGTTTCAGGGGGGCAGTCACTGAATGTGGGGGTGAGTGGGGCAGGAGTCTGAGTGGACAGATAGGAGGTGGAGGCCAGGCTTTCCATACATTTTATGAAATCCGATGCGGCCCTCAGGCCACAATGTTTGCCAGCCCCTGCACTAAACCTTGTTCCCTTCCCAGAGCTGAGCATAGAACCAAGGAGTCCTCACTCCTAGTCCCCACTTCTCTAACCCTCTAGACTCAATGCCTAAAAGACAGAAGTAACAATAAACTTAGAACTAGACAAAACCTGATGTAGATAGGTAGATAGGTAGGTAGGTAGATAGATAGATGTTACAGCAAACTAACAGACAGACATGAATAAGAAAAGAACAGATACAGAGTGAGAGAGAAACATAGAACTAACACAAACTGACAGATAGAGAAGTAAAAACAAGCTAATTGAGAGAGAAAAGTACAGGCAGAGAGCAATAACAACAGACTAATGTATATAGAGAGAAAAGTATCAAAGAACTGATAGTGTTTGTCACAATTTTAATGTAAACTGCTCAATCGATTCTAAAAAAATATGTGTATCTATTTGATTAATTCCACCACTCCCAAGAGAAGGAAACTGAGACATGAATATTCTGCTGTCTTTCCTAAGGTAACTGCTTTGGACTACTTCAGTTTCCCATGCACAGATTGAGCTAAGAGTGAAACTGAAAAAAACATGTATTGTCATTTACAATTGTGTTATTAAAGAGCCACTCTGTAACTCTCAAATATATTTCATTGCAAGAGCAAAGTTACGATGTTGGTCTGTGTGGAATCCTCCCAGACTGAGATGTCTTTTCTCCTCCAGCTACATACAGCAATTGGTTTCTCCTTTCTCTCTAGCCCCATACACACTGCTCTGTCAAGCAATCTCTCTATCTAATGCCCTCATCACTGTATTGTGAGGCCATTCCCCCACCGCACTGAGGCTGAGCTGCTGGAAGTACACTGAGATCTGTGCTGTCTGCAGATGAGCTGTGCGTCAAAAAGGCTGGTGCTGCAGGAAGTTGATTTATCCATGTCTGTTTTCTAAGGGCTTGTGAGACTCCCTGGAGCCCTCACCAGCCCAGAAGCAACAGTTCATTTCTCTTGCTCTCTACTTCCCTGAAGAGATTCCAGAAACTATAATAATCAGAATTACAATGAGGCAGCAGAGTCTAGAGGAAAGATTGTGAAGCAAACACTGCGGGACCGCAGGACTGTACTCCAGATGTCTGGCATCAATTCCTAGTCCTGCCACTGACTTGCTGTGTTACCTTGGGAAAGTCCTTCCCTGGGGCTGTCTTTTTCTTCCCACCCTTTGCCGGTCCCTGGGGCAGAGACTGTGTCTTACCTAATATAATGGGCCTCTCATATCAGGTGCAACTTTCAGATAATTAATTATTAAAAAGCTAAGGGTCAAGGCACCCTGAGATCTGATCCCAACCATTGCCATGACTTTGTTCAGTCCCTTCACTGCTCCATTCCTCAGTTTGTCAGCCATCTAATGGGGAGAATAATTACAACTTGGAGGATAATTCATAATAAGTGAAGATGCTCAAAAATATTTTCCTGTCAAAATAGCCTTTTTAAGAAAAATTGCTTGTCATTGAAAATAATTGTGGTGTGGAAAGAATTCATTTTGAATTAATTTTTCTATGGCATTTGGTTTGTTGGTGTGGGGAAGGTGTTTTTGGCTCTCTTTTTATTAGAATCTGGAGATGAAAAACTTTTTTGTATATTTTTTCAGGTTTTTGGGGAAAGTTTTCAAAATTAGAAATCTTTTCCCAAAACTAGAACATATTTACCATAAAGTGAAATTTTTACTAGAGAAGGTTATTGAAAACCAAACACTTTTTAGTCTCCAGTTTCATTTTTTCTCCCACCTCCTATCCAAAAGAAATATTATGGGATGTTTCAATGAAAACAAAAGAATGACATTCCCCACAAATATATAATTTTCATTTTTGACCAGCTTTAATAATGAGTAATTAAAACTAAATAAAATGCATGTGAGCTGATGTGGGTGCAACATTCACCACAATTTTATTTGACAGCATCTGCTTATCACAGGAACTGTCTAACTGGGTCAGTCATTTTGACCATTCAGTCCTGTATTGTACCCCTGACAGTGGCCAGCACCACCTGATTCAGAGAAAAGTCTACAAGGTGCTATAGTGGAGAATTCTCAAATGACCTGCCCATGGTGGAATCTCATGAGCAGCAGGTGATGAATGGTCTATAGCGTGAGAAAGGTGAGTTTCTACTATTCATATTGTTTGATCTATTACCAAGTAACTGCGTGCTCTCATTATCCAGATAAACTGGAATCAAAGGAACCTACTGGATTTGTGTGTCTAAATCCCATTGGTTTTCAACAGGAGAGGAGTGCCCAGTTCCATTAACCCTCTTTGAATATCTCACTTCGTTTTGATTAATTACTATTGTCAATTCTATCACTGAAAACTTTCCAGTCAAGATTGATGTTTTTAAAATGGGGAATCACTGGCTAGGTGGTGGCAGTGCTGAAAAGGATCTTGGGACTAGAGTGGATCACAAATGGAATATGAGTCAACAATGTGATGTCATTGCGAAAAAGGTTGATATCATTTGGGGTATATTAAAAAGAGTGTCATATGTAAGACACAGGAGGTAATTGTCCTGCTCTACTTGGCACTGGTAAGGCCTCACGTGGAGTACTGTGTGCAGTTCTGGGTGCCACACTTTAAGAAAAATGTGGACACATTGGAAAGAGTTCAGAGGAGACCAACAAAAATGATCAAAGGTTTAGATAACCTGTCCTGTGAGGAACAGTTAAAAAAACAGGCATGCAGAGGAATGGGGTTTAATCTAGAAAAGAGGACCACTAACCTCAGTCTCTAGCACAATCTAATATTTTTTTATTAAAACTACTGTTTAAATGATGCCTCGCACAGCCAGGTTAAAATATACATATACAGACTAAATGGGGATAAATGTTAGAGAAATTGTAGTAAGAGAGGAGATTTGAAGCATTGGACACGTCCATTCACTAGTGAGTATTGTACACAATCCGTAAAGAAATGACTCAATTGTTGGATATTTATTATCTAATAACCTTCTGGTGATCGTCCTGTGGCTTTGTGGTGGAAATGGTCACACAAAAGCAAATTAAAAATTAACTTCTGATCTGCTAGTAACTGCTCAGCTATTAGTAATCTCTCAATGGGAAAATAGTCCAACCATTGAGGAATGGTTCAAAACAAGATAGGAGGTTGGTTATGGAAAAATTAACACAACAATTACATATTCAGCAAAATCGACAGAGCTCTGAACTACATCCATCACTGTGACCTTGAGGAATGTGTAGGGCTGATGTCATTTCTCCTACATGAGAGTTTTTATTTATATTGCCATCAGAACAGACCCAATATTATTCTTACCTGTCTTTGGTGAAAAAGTGACAGCTCTGCAAAATCTGCACAGGGCCTGCCTTCTCCTAGAGTGAGGCCAAAGCAGTGTGGTGGCTTATTTTTCTTATCACATTTGAGATGCCTTGGGGTCAGATGCCTATTGTGAACGAGAAGAATATTCACACCGTGTATTGTGTCCAGGTCCGTATTTCTGGGAGGCATGTTTGCCTTTCTCCAAGGTATGTGAGAGAAGACAACTGGGTTTGGAATATCTGCAGCTGATGTCAAGTATCAGAGGGTAGCCGTGTTAGTCTGGATCTGTAAAGGCAGCAAAGAATCCTGTGGCACCTTATAGACTAACAGACGTTTTGGAGCATGAGCTTTCGTGGGTGAATACCCACTTCCTCAGATGCATGTGGAGGAAGAGGGTATTCACCCACGAAAGCTCATGCTCCAAAACGTCTGTTAGTCTATAAGGTGCCACAGGATTCTTTGCTGCTTTTGCAGCTGATGTGTTGATCTATAGTTAAAGATTGCTGAACAAGCATATTTAGAACCAAATTTTAAGATACTTATAAGTGTTTATTCAAGCAAGACTCTGGTTGGGCCAGACTGGGATCTCAATAACACCAGAGTAAAGCTGAAGTCACTGGAGTTATTTTGGCTTCATCCCCGAGATCAGAATTTCCTCCACTGTAAGTTTTGCCTGATTAAAGACAGAGTAAAAGCTGTCCATCCCATTGTACCATTTTTGCAGTGGTGTAACCTCACTGAAATGAGTGGAATTACGGTGGCATAAATCTGGTATAATGGAGAGGACAATATAGCTCATTTTTTCTTGTTCATGTACAACATTTGAATGAGAATTATGCACAAAGCAGACAACAGCTTTAATCTATTCTGAAAACTATACTAATAGTTTATTGTTATGGTCTTGTCTGTTGCAACCTCTATAAGTAGTCTTGGAAGGATTAGATTTTTATTAGTAAATAGTGGCAAATGTTGATTTCACCGTGCACACAAAACCAATGAAAAAAAATTTCCTTCAACAATCAATATTTCCAGTCAGACAAAGTTAAGAAAAATGCTGCTTGAGAACTTACTAGTGTTTGACTGTGTATATTTTGACGTCATGTTGAAACGTTGTACTTTCACAGTTTCAAATTTAACTTTTTGAATCTAAATATGTACTGTCATTAAATAACTATTGTCTCACCCTTCCATAATTTCCTGCAGCTGTGAACATTTAAACTGATAAAAATAAAAAAAATGCTTAATTATAAACATCAATGTTATTAGTCAAATTTATAGATATAAAAATTAAATACTGCCAAGCCAATGTATAAGATACTATTGTCTATGGTCAGGAGTCCCATTTGCATTTTATTTTGGAAAGTATCTAACGTGGTTTTTTTTTTTAATTTAAAGGAATAAATGTCAGGCCAAGTTCAGAAGGTGCTTAAACACAAACCCACCTTTACGCTTTTGAAGTAATGCACCTTTTCACTTTCTCCCAATTTGTCCCCATCGTCTGGGAAGAGCCACAGTTAAACATCCACAAAGTTACTTCTTTCAAATCCCTCTTTAAAACTCCCTTTTGCCATCATACCTACAAAATACTCAACCGCAGTCAGGGAGCAGGTGTGCTGGAAAAACTGCCCATCATGCTGATGAGCATTGTCTCATTGCTACCTTGTTCTACCCTGTCTCTCTGTCTGTCTGTCTCCACCTGCTGTCTCATACCTTTTAATTAGACTCTAAGCTGTTTAAAGCAGTGACCATCTATTTGTTTTGTGTTTGTACAGAACTTGGTGCAATAGGTTCCTGATCCATAACTGGTGTTACCAATATTAATACTAATCCCATTTAAATTAAATATTTTGCTGCATCAGAGCCCAAATGGAACAAATTCATCCCGATGTTTAACCAGCATAGCTAAAAAGAGACACTGGGGATGAATTTAGTACCAAATATTAAAAATAAGAAGGTATAATACACACAGAGCAGAAAAGAGATAAAGAACTAATTACACAGAGTACAAGTCATAGACACCACTCACTCGCATTTAGTTAAAACTAGAGAACCTCCACTGACTTCAATGGACTTACTCTACAGTCATTCAGTGGTATAAACTAGACAAGAACTTGGCACAGAGAGACACACTGAAATTCAACTTCCTTCACTGGCAGAAGTTTACAGTATCAATTACATTGCAATAAGCCCTAAAACTGGACTTTCAAAAATGGGCTGAAGGAATAAGGGCTTGCTTAGGCCCGGGTTACACTGATGTGGGGGTTCGAACTAAGATACACAACTTCAGCTTCACTATTCACGTAACTGAAGTCGAAATATCTTAGTTTGACTTATCTGGCCATCCTCACGGCAGCGAGTCGACCACGGTGGCTCCCCCGTCTACTCCGCTTACTCCTCTTGTGGAGCTGGGGTTCCGGAATCGAAGGGGAGTATGTTCGGGGATCGATTTATTGCATCTAGACAAAACGTGATAAATCAATCCCTGCTACATTGAACACTCCCTGCTGATCTGGCGGGTAGTATAGATGTACTCTTAGGCCTGGTCTACACTACAATTTTAGGTCGAATTTAGCAGCGGTACCTCGATTTAAGCCTAGACCCATCCACACAACGAAGCCCTTTTTTTCGACTTAAACGGTTCTTCAAATCGATTTCTTTACTCCACTTCCAACAAGGGGATTAACACTGAAATCGGCTTTGCTAGGTTGAGTTTGGGGTAGTGTAGATGCAATTCAATGGTATTGGCCTCTGGGAGCTATCCCAGAATACTCCATTGTGACCACCCTGGGCAGTGCTCTCAACTCAGATGCACTGGCCAAGTTGACAGGAAAAGGTCTGTGAACTTTTGAATCTCATTTCCTGTTTAGGCAGCCTGTCAAGATGCAGGTGAGTTCCGATCTCATCAGCACAGGTAACCAAGATGGAGTGCCAGGATCGCAAAAGAGCTCCATCATGGACCGAACGGGAGGTATGGGATCTGCTTGTGTCAAACCTTAGTCCCAGATTTGGACCTTAGCGTCCAAAACATGGGGGTTAGCGTGAAAACCTCCAAGCTTAGTTACCAGCTTGGACCTGGTACTTTCTGCCACCACCCAAAAAATTAGAGTGCTTTGGGGCACTCTGGTCCCCCTGAAAAACCTTCCCTGGGGACCCCAAGACCCAAATCCCTTGAGTCTCACAACAAAGGGAAATAATCCTTTTTCCCTTCCCCCCTCCAGGTGCTCCTAGAGAGATACACAGACACAAGCTCTGTGAATCCAAACAGAGTGACTCCCCCTCTCCGTTCCCAGTCCTGGAAACAAAAGCACTTTCCTCTTCACCCAGAGGGAATGCAAAATCAGGCTAGCAAATCCAACACACACAGATCTCCCCCTGATTTCTTCCTCCCACCAATTCCCTGGTGAGTACAAACTCAATTTCCCTGAAGTAAAGAAAAACTCCAACAGGTCTTAAAAGAAAGCTTTATATAAAAAGAAAGAAAAATACATACAAATGGTCTCTCTGTATTAAGGTGACAAAATACAGGGTCAATTGCTTAAAAGAATATTGAATAAACAGCCTTATTCAAAAAGAATACAAATCAAAGCACTCCAGCACTTATATTCATGCAAATACCAAAGAAAAGAAACCATATAACTTACTATCTGATCTCTTTGTCCTTACACTTAGAAACAGAAGATTAGAAAGCAGAACTACTTCTCCAAAGCTCAGAGAAAGCAGGCAGACAGAGAACAAAGACTCAGACACAAAATTCCCTCCACCCAAAGTTGAAAAAATCCGGTTTCCTGATTGGTCCTCTGGTCAGGTGCTTCAGGTGAAAGAGACATTAACCCTTAGCTATCTGTTTATGACAGCTTGCCATATGGGGAGATGAATTCATGCTAGCTGAACTCTGTTGCAGTAAACAAAATGCCAAAAGATTAGAAAAAGTCTTAAAGGGCATGAAGGACAGAGGCCATAACGGGGACACACAGTAGTGCCACATGAAAATTAAGGAGCTAAGGCAAGCCTACCACAAATACTCAAGCTGGCCTGTTCTGACCTCAACTTGGTGAAAATGTGGTTATTTCCTTTAACATATTCTTAGGTTTAATCTGCTTTGGTTTTATAATTGCGTCATATGTTCAGATCTTCAAAACAGTGCTGAGAATTCTCTTTGAGAACGGTCAGCATAAAGCCCTCTCCACCTGCCTTCCTCACTTCATTGTGGTCTCCTTGTTATTTTGCACCAATCTATTTGCTTATGTGAAGCCCAACTACCTCTCTCCATCACTTCCGGATCTTGTGGTGGGTATACTTTATTCCATGGTGCCTTCTCTGATGAATTTGATCATCTACAGCATGAGGAACAAGGAGATCAAAGGTACCTTGAAGAAACTAACTGGATGGAGGTTATTCACCAAAAATAAAATTTCTAGATTTCTCCCATGACCATGGTTTCATTCTATGTTTCCTTACAGATATAATCAAATGATGACATTATTGTCTCCATGGGAAGGTGATATGCAATCTTTTTTATACAAAATGTTGTGTTTACAGTGATAATAATCCAGACTAAATTAACTGAAGTCAGTGGAGTTACTCTAGGTTACTCTAGAGTCTAAATCAGAGAAGAATTGATTAATCAATCTAGATATAAATGGTCAAACAACAACAACACTTTGTTAACACAGAGTTAAGGTTGCCCAGTGATAGTTCAGACCCTTCCAGAATATTGTGTTGTACAGCAAAATTTAAACTTTGGAAAGCCAAGAAATAGAGAATTAAGATACAAGCTCATACAACCTTAACTCTGCCCCCAGGAGCTGATAATAGCCCTATGGAATTCTCTGCATTAAACTCCAGTTGCATTCATTGTGTTAGCTGTAGCTGACTTGAATGGTGGAGGGAGAAGAGTGGTATGTTTGTGATATGAGGAGCTTTGGGATTAGTTGAGGAACACCATAGAGCTGTGTTTGTAATATGGGAAGATCTGGTCTCACCCCTGCACCCTATGTGTGACCAAAGGGAAGAGGTGCATTTGTCCCCTAAGGGTCCTGTCTGCATCTTTTCAATATAGAATTGTGTAGGTCATGTCAGTAGCCGGGTACTGGGGTCATCTTTTCAGTGGTGAGGGGGGATATGAGAGCAGGCTGTGGATTTAATGAGGGGTATGAGAAAGTAGAATTTAGGTGGTCTCCTGTGTTCAAGTGTGAAAGGGCTGTAAAAGGGTATGTAGTTAAATTGTACCAATGTGGCATTCTGTGGGGGGAACAGGCCCAGTGTTCAAGCATAGGGCAAGCACAGGTAGCGCCTGTCCATCACAGATACAAGGCAGAGTGGGAGTGTGGGTGTTAGGGGTGTTGTGGGGCCTCACCCTAAGTGGGCAGAGTTAAGGTTATGTGGGCATTTACCTTACATTACCTTAATTCTGTACGTCCAGATTTTCAGAAGCTTGAGTTTTGCTGAACTGGACTTTCTGGATGGGCACGAGCTGTCACTGGGAGACCTTAACTCTGTTTAAATGAAATTTTTGGCTATTTAAATTCCTAGCAATTTGAAGAGAAAGAATAATGTTGGTAGGAGTAAGTGGTCCCTGTGGCGGCTGTAGATAGCAGTACATATGGATGACGAAAGAAGCAAAATGATCTTTCAAGATCCACCATGTTTTTCTGGACAGGAGCTGTATTATATGCGTGTCTGAGCGCACCTCACATTCATCCCCAGAACCTCTCCATAAGTGCAGCACAAAGCCAGACACATCTATCTGCCAGTGAAGTGGCCTATTTATCTTAATGAGCTATTCTGAGCTGAGTGAGAACCCCTCCAGGAGATGATGCAGCCTGAAACAATCGCTTTGAGAGGTGTGAACTGCTCCACTTGTACCAGCACCCCGGTGCCTGCAGGGTCTTCACAGTGTTGTTGGTGCATGCTCCACATGTGCCTCTTCTCAGCTTCACACCCCAAGGCGTGGCACTTCTCTAGACCCAGCACACATGTTCCCAAGATTATGTGAGGGGAGCAGGGAGTGTTGGACCCCCATATGTGAGCACCCAGATATTGTCACAGACATGGGTGGGGAATGTGGAGATGTCAGGTGCTCCTGTCCCCATTTTCCCCAAGGCTGCTGTCACTCACCCTCATATTACCCTCCCCATCTCCTGACCCCAAAACAGTATCCTGACCCCCAACTCATCTCCTATCCACCCTCCTCATTTATCCTTCTTCCAATAATCACCCCTCCTCTCACTGCCCCCAAAACTCTTCTCTTCCTTTCCCACCAACTCTTCTGCCCCCAATCATCCCCTCTCCCAGTGAGAATGTGCATGGGGTATGTATTTTCATTTCAAAAGTAGTGTTAGCACCTTCTTCATATTCGGCTGTACTAAAGTGACAGTTCCCCAAGATTAGAAACCCTTTAGTAGAGGCAGATGCCTCCTGTTTTTAGTCACAGATTTCTGCCCAGGGTTAGATTTTAAGTCACAGGGCCTAGGTTTGTTGGCCAGAACATTCTTCTTTCAGCAGCTATGGGGCTGCGAGTCAGAAACAGCTTTCAACCAGCTCCTTCTCTTGCCATGCACATGCACAGTGCAATCCATTCGGCGCGACTCCAAGCACTGCAAAGGCTGACGCACCTAACTGAGAACTAAACACTATGGCTAATGACGCTGTCACTTTATTTCCCCCTGAGGCCCTGTGGGTGGACTGCACTCTGCTGGGGTGTCCCTTGAGCTTTGGAAATCCTGATGTGAGCATGTGAGCCCCAGTTTGATCTCTAGCTGTGCACAATAAATCAGCACCAGAATGCACCGACTATAAGAAAGGTTAGAAATACTCCACTGCAGTGAACTGATTTCCCTCTCACTTATCCTAGTGTAAATCAGGAGTAACCCCACTTGAGTCAATGGGGCTGATTCCCCTGTCACTCATCTCAAAGTAAGCCCATGGTGTTATACTGAAGTATGTCTGGTTTCAGGGAGAGAAGATTTACGCCCTTTGACTCCAAACTCTGCCACATCCTCCACCCCCTGAATGTTCTTACTCTAATCACTGAATGTCTCCTTCCCTCTTCCTCACACAGCCCAGACCCCCAAACAATCCCCCCAGCCCTTAATCCCCTCCCTACCCTCTTATAAACCTCCAGCTCATGGATGCTTTCAGTCCCTGTTCTTTGAGATTCCCCCTCCCATGGCCAGAACCAATTCTCCACCCTGAGTTCCTGATTCAGCTTCCTCAGAGATCACAGCTGAACCCCTCTGCCCACCAGTCCCCTCCTCTGCTCTGCCCCACTCCCCTGACATGGCCCCAGCCACAGGGAACAGCCCCCCATCCCTGCTTCCTTCTGTCCCGCCTCGAAACACCAGACATTCTCTCCTCCTTCTCTCCATTGGCCAGCTTTGGCCACCACTTCCTTCCCACACCACTCTCCTCCTTCCTTTGCCTGGCCCGTTCTAGAGCTGGGGGAAGGGTGGGGCATTCAGTCCCTTATCCCATTTAGTCCATCACCTCTCAGCCAAGCCAGCCTAAGGAGGGGAGAAGGGAGCGCTCATCTGCAGAGTAGATCCCTGTCTGCTAGGAACTGCAGAGACCCAGCAACTCAGGACATCCAGCGAAGGGACATGACAGTGGCTGCTGGATAATAGTGATGGGGGCATGAGAGAGAGAGATAACCAAACAATCCTTGCAGTGGGTGCAGAGAGAGAGAGAGATGACAGAAGATTCCTAACACTGGAGGCTCAAATGCATGGCAAGCTGGGAAAAATTCCACAAAGCTCAGCACAGTAATTTTACCATTTCAGTTAAATATGTTAGAGCATTAATATACAGGGCTAATTTAAGAATATAAATTTGAATTACATTTGGAACTCCTTAAGACTTTTGCTATCAAGTCAATCAACCATCTAGAGCCTATCAGCATTTTTTTTTAATCAAAAAAAAATTGAGTTTTCATAGACTCTCCAAAATCTCCAAGTTTTCATGTTTTGGCAAGTGAGAAACAAACATTTTTTGCAGCAAAACTAATTTTTTTCTGCCTCGATCCACCCAAAATGAATTTTCAGTTTTCCTATGTGTATATATAGAAAGTCTCAGGTATATATATGAAGTATCCATGAAATATGTTTGAGGATACCTGAGACTTTCTATGAAAATTTGATTTATGGAAAACACAATTTTCCTTTGAAAACAATTTAATTAGAAAATTTCTGACCATGCATAATAGGAAACTGAGCTTTAAGAAAGTCTGGGGAATGCAAATATTGTCCAATAATATGATAATTTCAAAGCCATACATTCTATTTCATCTGTTTTTATTTGCAGCCATTGGTTCATACTGTTAGTTATGCCTAGGGCTCCAGTGAGGCCTATACTGACTGCAGCCGAACCCTGGCCATTGCTCTTGTCCTTCCCTTCACAGCCATCACATGATGTACAGAGGAAGAAAATGTCCATCCAAATCACCGTGACCGAGATCCTTCTCTTGGGATTATCTGGCATTTGGAAGCTGCAGATTTTGCATTTCATGCTGTTTTTAGCGATTTACCTGGTAGCCCTGACTGGGAATCTTCTCATCAAAGCCATAGCCCTCGACCACCATCTTCACACCCCCATGTATTTCTTCCTCACGAATCTGTCCATCCTAGACCTTGGCTGCATCTCCACTGTCAACCTCAAGTGCGTAGCCAATTCCCTCATGAGCACAAAGGTCATTTCATATTACGGATGCATCATCCAAGTCTTTTTCTTCCTTTTCTTCGCTACAGCTGAGCCTCCCTTACTAATCATCATGGCTTACGACTGGTACATTGCCATCTGCCAACTACTGCACTACAAGTCAATGATGAACAGGAGAGCTTGTGTTCAAATGGCAACAAGTATCTGGATCAGTTGTGCTCTCAATTCTGCATTGCACGTTGGGAACACATTTGCAATAATCTTCTGTGGAGACAATGAGATGGAGCAGTTCTTCTGTGAAGCCCTCCAGCTCCTCAAACTTGCCTCCTATGACTCATATCTCAGAGAAATTGGGGCTATTGCCTTTAGTGTGTACTTTGCCTTAAACTGCAATTTTTAAAATATATAAAATTGTGTCTTATATTCTGATCCTCAAAACAGTGCTGAGAATTCCCTTTGAGCAGGGCCAGCGTAAAGCCTTCTCCACCTGCCTCCCTGACCTCATTGTGGTCTCCATGTATGTTTGCACTGCTAGTTTTGCCTATGTTAAACCCACCTCCCACTCAGTCTTAGGTCTGGATCTCATGATGGCTGTTTTTGTATTCTGTGGTGCCTCTCATGAAGAATCCGATCATTTATAGCATGAGGAACGAGGATATCAATGCTGCCCTTTGGAAAATGATTGGGTCAAGGCTATTATCCAAAAAATAAAATGGCCACCTTTCTCTCAAGACCATTGTCTCATTCTATGCTTCTTTATAAATATAATCAACTGTTGACATTATTGTTTCTATGAGAACATAACGTACAATCCATTTCTGCACACTGCCATATTTACACTGGTATATATCTACAAAAACTCCACTCAGGTCAATGGAGTTGCTGTAAATTTTCACCTATATAAATAAGATAAAAATCTATCTATCTGTCCAGCTAAGAACATAAGAATGGCCATAATGGGTCAGACTAAAGTTCCATCAAGCCCATTATCCTGTCTACACATAGTGGTCAATATCAGATGCTTCAGCGAGAATGAAAAGAACAGGACAATTATTGAGTGACCCATTCTGTGCTGTCCAATTCCAGCATCTGGCAGTCAGATGCTTAGGGAAACCCAGAGCACGGGGTTGCATCCCTGATCCTCCAGGTTACTAGCCATTGATGGATCTACCCTTTATGAAAATATCATGTGTAGCTATCCATCCATCCCCATACATACCCCTCCATTTATTGATCGATCCATCAATGTGAGGCTTTTGTACTGCCACCCATCACCATGATATCAGAACACTTTCAACATAAAATCAGTTACCATATCAAAGTCACACATGAGGTGTCTGGCTCTTCTCCTTTGTTCAGGATAGGGAGTAAACATTCTGACCCCACTGTGTCACTGAGGCTGGAGGAGCTCTCTGCCCCCACTACTGACCCAGGGCCGAAAGAGTTATCAGCATCTGCCATAGCGCTCAAGGTGTCAGCTGCTGCCCCCAGTGGCAGGGATCTTTTGCTATAATGAACCTCTGGCTTTAACGAACAAATGGCTTAGATCCTCAGGGGTTCGTTATAGCAAGGATGTACTGTATTTGATTGATTGATTTATTTCTTTGTTCCACATGTTTTTGGAATATGTGGGTGGGGGTTTGGGAGGGCTAGGTATGTTTGATTAGATGGGAGTATCCATTTGATATCACCAAGTAGTGGGTACTACCAGATCGGGCCCAGGATCAAGAACACGCTTATCTTCCACTAGTTTGTGGTTTGCTAGCAGAGACAGGGACGTTCCTCATGGGACTTAGCCATCTTTCTCTGAGCTAGCACACACTCCTCTCCTCGGAGTCCTTAGAGTTAGAAAAATTTTCCCAATCTTTAACTTAAATCTCTCTTGCTGCAGATTCAGTCCATAACTTCTTGTCCTATCTTCAATGGACATGGAGGACAATTGATCACCATCCTCTTTATAACAGCCCATAACATATTTGAAGACTGTTAGTAGGTCCCCACTCAGACTTCTTTTCTCTTCCTAGTACGGCAACTGCCACTGAGGAAATGATCAAAGAGCAGCAAAATTCTTTGTGCATATGCTAAACCATTTGATGAGACACAAATACAACAAGGCTCAGAACTTCAAATCTATCAAATTCCCCAAGCAGCTTTGAAAATTCCCTTCAATGGGACTGGACGTCCAATACACCTCGGCAGCTTTTACCAAGGCTAGTGTTGGATTCTCCACCACTTGATGTCTTTAGATCAAGACTGAATGCCCTTCTGGAACATTCATTCATCAAACATGTTATTGGGCTCAAGACAGGAGTAAATGGCCTGTAATCTACAGGAAGGTGGAAGATTCAGACTGGGTGAGCTCATGGTCCCTTCTGACCTTAAATCTTATGAATATTCTGCAAAAGCTTCCACTGATGGGACCTAGGGTCCAAACCCCCTTTGGACCTTTAAAATTCTTGACTAAAGCCTGTTTTTAATCTCTTGTTAGTTGGCTCCTTACTTGAAAGCTTTCAAGAACTAAATCCTTCTTTTCACCTATTAAGCAAGTACACTTCTCCAAGGCAATGTGTCTCACACATAACCCAGTGACATCCTGTCTGGGGAGAAGACAGGGCTGTGATTTTTTAAGAGTTCTGAGGAGTTAAATGCACGTTCTCAAGGACTCCTTTAACTCCATTAGGCCCTACTCCAGAAGGGATCCACACTGTTCACTGTTGGACAATATACCCACCACCAGTGCCTCTGGGACAAAATGCAGTAAATCTAGTTTGTTGTAACATATTCCTGGTAGAGGAGATTTCTAGGAAGCTGTGCAGAAGCTGTTTGGGAGGGCTGAGCATGGTGAATCCAGGTAGCTGGCCATTCATTTGGTTTTAAACTGGATAATCCGCTTTTTGTCTGGTTTGTCCCCTGTTTGGTACTGAGACAAAACCAGACATAGTTTTGTTCAGTATCATGGGTGAGGGACACATGCAAGGTCACACTGACAGGCAAGGTGATGAGCAAGGGGTGGGACCACCGCTTTCTCAGAAGTACCAGAATGTCAGGTGTGACGTTACTTTATATAAATAATAAACCCTATAATAATTCATAGAAATATGCTTATGAGTGTGAATATGACATGACTGGAATGTGTTTTATGTTAGATGTGCCATGTAACATATCACTGCAAAGGTTGTGATCTACTGGATGTATTCATTCTATTTACATGCATGCATCATTTTTGTTTTTGAAGTTAATAATATTGGCAATGTACTTGTTTGATTTTAAGTAGCCTCAGTGAAGCAGTTAGTCAGCTTCTTGAGAAAAGACTATTCTCAGTCAGTGCTCAGTCAAGAAACAATTAAGCTAACAATGAACTCTGAGAGATGCCAATCCACAGCTGAGCTTTCCTGGGAATGTGGCATCGTCCGGTAAAGTTATGAGTCATGCATGGACATATGACTTCCCTCTGTGAATCCAAAACTTCGTCGTGCTGCTCTGGATAGGAGAGGAGAAGGGGTTTCCACCCACAAGAGAAATTTGATTTAAACCCCTGGGAACCCCTCCATTCTGTCTTTAGCTGTCTCAAGAGATATCCTCTCAATCTCCAAAGGATACCTGAAAGAAACTTGAACAATGGATGCTAGCCATAGGGGTGTGAGTAATTGCTGGACTCAGACTAGAAGGAGGCTAGTCTGTAAAAGAAGCTTACTGGAACATCTCTGAGGGTGAGATTTCATCTGGAATCACTTTCTTACTGTATTAGGGCTTAGACTTGCATGTTTTGTTTTATTTTGCTTGGTAATTCGCTTAGTTGTGTCTCTTATTACTTGGAAACACTTAAATCCTACTTTTTGTTTTTAATAAAATCACTTTTGACTTATTAATTAACCCAGAATATGTATTAATATCTAGGAGAAAGGAAAACAGCTATGCATATGTCTCTATCAGTGTTATAAAGGGTGAACAATTTATGAATTTATCCTTTATAAATTTTATACAAGGCAAAATGAATTTATTTGGGGTTTGGTCTCCATTCAGAGTTGGGTATCTGAGTGTTGGAGACAGGAACACTTCTTATGCTGTTTTCAGTTAAGCCTGCAGCTTTTGGCGGATGTGGTTCAGATCTGGGTCTGTGTTTGTAGCAATCAAGCATGTCTGGCTCAAACCAGGCAAGGCACTGAAGTCCCAAGCTGGCAGGGAAGACAGGCTCAGAAGTGGTCCAGGCACAACAGGTGGCAGTTCCCAGGGGGGTTTCGGTGATCCAACCGGTCAGATCCAGCATTCTGAGAATGCATCATTGGCCAACCTAGCTGAGGGAAGAACTGGGAAACATTTTTCTAAACCTTTGGCAGATTGTTTAACTCAGTTAAAAACATAGCAGCATCTGTCATGAATAGGGTGAGGAAACCATTTTCCATTGATGAGTTTCTTTGACCAGCTCTACCAACCTGAGGTGAGAACAGCAAACACCCCCCTGCCCATGCCATGCATATTCCGTCTCCAGAGTGCAGAGAGAGTAGGAATGAGCATGTCTGAGATGATCCAGGAATAAAACTGCTCCTCCTCTCACTAAAGAATTCTTCCCCCTTAGGTCTCACTCTCACTGCTGTTCTGCAGTAGCTTAGTAGGCAATATCAGCCTCTGATCAGTGCAGGAATAAGGTCTCCTGAACTTTTCAGGCCACTTCCATGTATGCGACAGTCACCATCTAATCTAGGCTGGCACCCGGGAGACTCAACCAGAGACCTCTAGGGCCCAAAGTACGAGCTTCTACAGCTTGAGCTGAACAGCCAGACTGCCTGACAGCCACTGGAACAGCCTCCTATCCTCTAGGTGTGGCACAGAGGGGCCTCATAACACGCACTACCCATGGGTGAGGTTTATACAGCGACACTGCACAACTACACGGGTCAAGGGCTCCATCTGAGCTGGAGTCACTTCCCTGAGCCAGGAGGAGAGGGAGTCACAGACAGATACACTAATGCAATGTAATGGACTCTACTGGACTTTATTCTCTGAGTGGCCCCTTCTTCTCTTCCCCATCCATGAACATCCATAAAGTCACAGAGTTCAAGGCCAGAAGGGACAACCAGATCATCCAGTCTGACCTGCTCTATGCCAACACCACCCGGCACCCACAGACCAAACCCAACCACTGAAATTTGACTGAAGTATCACAGCCCTCAGGAGACTAGACAGTTCTGTGCCACCGGCAGAGAACAGAAGAGATGGAGGGACACTAGTGCCTGAGGCCCCTGCAGTGGCAGGGAAATGATTGAGATACACCCAGAAAACCCTTGCAAGTGACCCACACCATATGCTGCAGGGGAAAGCAAACCCCTCCCAAGCCGCAAGTTCCCTGCCAATCTGACGGGGGGAGAATTCCTTCCTAACCCCACTTGGTGATCATTAGACCCTGAGCATGTGGGCAAGAGCCAAGCATCCGAGAGCAAGAGAGAGAGAGAGAGAGACAATGGTTCAGTGCCATCTCATAGCCCTGGCACATCCACCTAATCTCCCAACTCCAGTCAGGGCTGCCCAATGCTTCAGAGTTTTTTAAAAAAAACCTCCCAGAATACACTGGGTCACAGGGAGTAAACCCTTCCGTACCCCTGTCAGTGGCCAGATGAAACTGTGAAGCATAAGCATTTAGGAACATAAGACATATGCTACAAGTGAGCCTCAGGGCTGCTCAGCCCTGACCCCCACCATCACAAGCAGCCCCATCATACAATCCTACCCAGACATGTGCCCAGCTATCTCTTAAAACTAATTCCGCCATTGGACCTCCCATAACTCCTATTGAGAGGCTACTGTAGAGCCTTGCCCCACTGGTGGTTAGAAACCTCCCTGTAATTTCTAGCCAGTCTCTCCATATCTCACATACCCAAATGTGAATGTAAGCCAGGCTGACAAAGTCTGGCTCTTTGTCCCCCTCTAGTGGATAGGCCACAAATGGTGGTTTTTAAGACAATGGACCCGTCCCCAGCTGGTGGCAATGGATATACAGCTCCATTGGAGGCAGTAGGTCAGATAAAAAGATGCTGCAAATTGCTTTAGTGCCACTAGAGTCAATGAAACTACACTGATGTGCTGAAAATCTACCCAAAATGTCTTTTCTCGCCTACCCCAGTCTTACATCCATCTGAAGCTTCTGGTTCCAATGTAGCCACTCCTGATTTATACACACAAACAAGACAACTCCCATCATTGTTTTCACTGGCCATAGAATGGGTTCAAGTGGCCAAGCAGTGTAAAGAGTTTCATTTTATCACAGAGTAAAAGACTGATTCCTCTTGTGCACACAATTTACACACATTTAACTCCTCAACTGGACCAGATTTTCTGCTTGTGCAAATCACACCAGTGGCAGTGACATCAGCAGAGTTAATCTGGATTTGCATTGGTGAAACCGAGATAGGAATCAGACCTGTTTGTGTGCAAGCTGTGTGATCATGGAAATCACTAACATTAATTAACGAATACTACAGAAGCAAACTTTAATTAGAGAAAGACAGAAAATTAATTATTTGTGAATTATCTACACCCAGTCAGCCTCCTCAGGGCAACTTTGATCTCCTTGTTCCTCATGCTGTAGATAATTGGATTCAAGACTGGTGGCAGTACAGAATAGAGAACAGCCACCACAAGATCCGGAGCAGATGGGGAGCTGGAGTTGGGTTTCAGGTAAGCAAAGATGCCAGTGCAAACAAACAAGGAGACCACAATGAGGTGAGGAAGGTGGTGGATAGGGCTTTATGCCGGCCCTGTTCAGAAAGGATTCTGAGCACTGATTTGAAGATATTTACATATGACACAATGATAAAAACAAAGCAGCCTAAGAGTAAACATGCACTAAAGACAAGAACCCAAACTTCACTAAGATATGTGTCGGAGCAGGCGAGCTTGAGTAGCTGGGGGATCTCACAGAAAAACTGATCCACCATGTTGCCTCCACAGAAGATCAATGCAAATGTGTTCCCGGTGTGTAGCACAGAGTAGAGAATCCCACTGATCCAGGCACCGGCTGCCATTTTGACACAAGCTCTGATATTCAACATTCTCTCATAGTGCAGTGGCTGGCAGATGGCGACATATCGGTCATATGCCATAACAGTGAGAAGGGAAAAATCCGTTCCCACCAAGGAGACGAGGAAAAAGACTTGAGCAACAAATCCAGCATAGGAAATGGACCTGGTGTCCATGAGAGAGTTGGCCATGGATTTGGGGACAATGACAGAGATGGAGCCAAGGTCTAGGAGTAACAGATTCATCAAGAATAAGTACATGGGGGTGTGAAGGTAGTTGTTGAAGGTTATGGCCATGAAGATAAGAAGATTCTCCATCAGGGCTGCCAGGTAAATCGCTAGAAACACCACAAGGTGCAAAATCTGCAGCTCCCAAACATCAGAGAATCCTAGAAGAAGGAACTCGGTCATGGTGGTTCGGTTGGACATTTTCATTCTCAGGATATGTCTCAGGATGTCTGCGGAGGGAGGGACAAGAGCAAGGACCAGGATTAGATCATTAAAGTAACTCTCCTTTTCTGAAATCCACCTTAATTTTCTTGAGTCAAAACTTTAGTTTGTGAAGATTGGTGTAATATAGGAATGAGGATGGGGAAAACAGCCCCATTAACTCCAATGGAGTTACTCTTGATTTATACTGGGGTGAGAGAAAGTAGAATCAGCTCAATGGACTTCAGTAGAATTACTCCTGATTCACACCAGGATGATGGAGAGGAGAAATAGGAACAATTGCTTTTGAGGTATTTGTATACCTTTGTCACGCAGAGGTGGGAAAACTCTGCATAACAGTGTATAAATATTACCATCCTCAGTTTACAGAGGGGAATTGAGGGTCTGGTTGGCTAGATTCTGCTGTCAGGGGCATTGTTGCAAATGTGGGATAATTTCACTTCGTGCCATGGAATTACTTCCACTTTATACTGCTCTAAATGGAAGTAGCATTTTGCATGGAGGTCACCGAACCCTGTCACAATTAAACAGTGAAATCAAGTCAGGAATACAGACTGTACCCCTGACACACCATCTGCTGTTCTAGCTGGGGTTTCATGCTCATTTCAAGAGACAGACATTCTGATTCCCCTCCTGCTTCTCTATCCACTCAACTAAACTCCCTTCCAGAGCTTGGAAGAGAACTCAGGAGTCCTGACTCCCAATTTGCCCACTGCTCTAACCCACTAAATACAAGCTGGGAGTGCTGGCTCTACTCATTGGACTCAACTCTCTCTCAGAGCTGGGAACACAAGTGAGGTGTCTCGACTCCTGTCCCCTCCTCTAACCATTACATCAGACTGCATCTCTGCTTCTGTCCCAGTGACTCTCCAGTGCCATCAGGAAAGACTGTTGCGAGTGACAATGTGAGAGTCATTGAGTCAGCATACTTGCATAAGAGTCATTCTCCTGTATGGTAGTTGGGGCACTTACCTGGTGTCTGGAAGAGACAAATCCAAGTCCCTGCTCCAATGACTATTTAATTATTGATACAAAGTGTAGCAGCTCCAACAGGAGAGACAGAGATAGTCTCATTTCAGAGCAACTCATAGCCAAACAGCTCAGGCACTTTCCTGTAAAGTGGGAATTCAAACCCCTTCTCATCATCAGTCAGAGAGAGGAACTGAACCTGAATCTGTCACAGGCCAGCCAAGTACCCTTATCACTCAGCTTCAAGTTCCGAAGGGTGCCTGTCCCACACTCCTTATTAGAGACAGAAATTGAACCCCCAGTTCTGGCTCCTCTTCTCTCCACCCTGGACTGAATTTCCTCTCAGAGCCACACATAGAACTCAGGAGGCCTGGCTCTCAGTCCCTGCTACTCTTACCCACTAGACCCCACTCCTTTCCCAGAGCTGGGGATAGAACCCAGGACATGTGGCTCCTAATCCACCCCACTCTAACCCACTGGAAGCAAATGCCCTTGCACCAATCTAATAGACAGAAGTAACCATAAACACAGAGCTAGAGAAAGAGTGTGAAAACTAGATACAAACCGGGGAGGTGGAGATGTAACAAACTAACAGCAAGACACAAGAAAGAAAAGCATAGATACTGAGAGTGAGAGAGAAACACAGAACTAAAACAAGCTAAGAGGTAAATAGAGAAAAACAAACTAACAGAGAGAGAGAAGTACAAATAGATAGACAGCAATAACAACAAGCTAATGTATATAGAGAGAAAAGTAACAACGAGCTAAAAGTTTTTGTCATAATTTTTGGACAATTTTAATGTAAACTCCTCAATCCATTCAATTTGATTAATCGCCCCATTCTCCACAGGAGGAAACTGTGGCACAGATATTCTGACCTCTCTTTCCTAAAGTAACTGCTTTGGTCTGTCTCAGTTTCCCATGCCCAAATTGAGCTAAGAGTGAAACTCTGAACAAATATCTGTCACTTACGATTTCATCCTGAAAGTGACACTTTGTAACTCCCAAATATATTTCATTGCAACAGCAAACGTGTGGCGCCTGTCTGTGTGGAATCCTCCCAGATCAATATGTCTTTTTTCCTTCAGCTACAGACTGCAATTGGTTATCCCTCTCTCTCTAGCCCCTACACACACCTGTATCAAACAATCTCTCTGTCTAATGTGCCTATCGCTGTACTATGAAAGGTTGTTCCCCCTATGAGGATGAGCTGCTGGAAATACTCTGAGCCCTGTGCTGTCTGCGGAGGAGCTTTGTGTAAAAAATGCGGGTGATGCAGGAAGGTGATTTATCCATCTCTGTTTTCAAAGGGCTTGTGGGACTCACTCCCTGGTGTCCTCAACAGCCCAGTGGGAACAGTTCATTTCTCTTGCCCTCTACTTCCCTGAAAAGTTTCCAGAAACTAAAATAATCAGAATTACAATGAGGCAGCAGGGTCTAGAGGAAGGTAGTGAGGCAAACACAAGGAGTATACAGGACTGTACTCCAGATGTCTGGTATCAATTCCTAGCCCTGTTTCTGATCTGCTGTGTTACATAGGGCAAAGTCATTCCCTTTTCCCTCCCACCCTTTGCCTGTCTTTTCTACTGTAAGCTTCTAGAGGTGGAGACTGTTTCTTACCTAATATAATGGGCCTCTCATATCAGGCTCAGCTATCAGATAATTAATTAATTAGTCATTATTACAAAGCTAAAGTTCAAGCTTTGAGAGCTGATCCCAACTATTCCTCTGGCTTTTTTCAGTCACTTCACATCTCCATTCCTCAACTTGTCATCCGTCCAATGGAGTTAATCATTACTACTTGGAGAATAATTCATAATGAGTGGAGATGCTCAAAATATCTTCCTGTCAAAACAGCTTTTTGAAGAAAAATTGCTTGCCATTGAAAATGATTTTAGTCTGGAAAAAATTCATTTTGCACTCAACTTTCTATTTTTTTTCTTTTGCAGGGGTGAGTTGTTCATGTTTTTGGTTTCAGTTTTATGAAAACATGAAGATGGATAACGTTTTTTTTTTTCAGGTTTATGGGGAAAAGTTTTCAATATCAGAAATCTTTTCTCCAAACCAGAAAATATTTACCATAAAGTGGCATTATTACTAGAGAAAATTATTAAAAACCAAACACATTTCAGTCTCCAATTTGACTCTATGCATTCTTTCACATATAGTGCCACTCCCCCTCACCAGCACAACCTATTCTGTCATTCATATATATTTTGTACCCTGGTATTACAGTGTCTTATTGATTCTCATCATTCCATCCAGTTTCTCTCTTATTACATCAATATCCTCATTTAATACCAGGCTCCTCCGCACCTGTAGGCTTTCACTCAGCTCTTAGTTTTAAAGGCATCATCAAGATGGTGGAGAAGATGCCGATACGAGTATCAAAGCAAAGTGCCAACTATGATCACACTGCTCTAAAGCCAAAATGCTTCTGAAATAAATGTAGTCCAATTTTACTAATTCTGGGTCACTGAGAACGGAAATGATGCTTAAAATTGTTGATTGGCTCTAGTTTTCAAGATATGCTATTGAGTCAGTATATATGATCTTTGACTTGGGAATGGCGGAGGATAAGTGAGTTATAAAGGGAAGGGATTTCAATTTAAACTAGAAATGACTAAAATACATCTTTGACTGGATCTATGAAAAAATCTATGACTGGGTTTGGACAGTACTTGTTTTTAAGGCAAAACAATGAATGATGCAATCTGAAGCTGGTATTGCATTATACATGATATGAATTGCATCATGTTATTCCTAGAAGTCATGGATGATGCAATCATAATGAAGCTTACATCACTCTGCTGAAGAAATTGCCCTATATCAGCTCCAGAAATCATACACTGTCATGCTCTCTTATTTGTCAGTGTTTGATTTTGCAAAGGGACACATTTCTGTTTAGCCAAAGTGAGCAGAGATGCCTCGTACTTCTGTGAACAGTGCAGATAACTTCTGCTATGTTTGTGGTGAAGTGGCTTTTGCATCACAAAAGAGCAGTATAACCACTATGACTAAGAAAGCCTATCACCTTTCTTTTGGCTGCAGAATTGGAGATCAGGACAAGAGGTGGGCCCCACACATATGCTGCAACACTTGTGCAACAAATCTTGGCCAGTGGTTGAACAGGAAAAGGAAATCTATGCCTTTTGCAGTGCCAAGGATTTGGAGAGAGCCAAGAGATCATACCAGAAATTGTTACTTCTGCATGGTGCCTCCAGTTGGGAAAGGTGTGTCAAAGAAGAAAAAGTGGACTGTGCATTATCCAAACATTCCATCAGCTATACGCCCAGTACCCCACGGAGAAGGACTGCCAGTTCCTGATGCACCAGAATCATTCTCACTTGAGTCAGCTGAGGAAGAGGAAGAGGATGAAACTTCTGATCCTGAACCATCAATATCACAGGACCCACATTTTCTCCCATCCTCCTCCTCTGAACCACATCTCATAACACAAGGTGAACTGAATGACCTTGTCAGGGATTTGGAACTACTCAAGAGTAAGGCAGAGCTGTTGGGCTCCAGACTACAGCAATGGAATCTCCTGGCAGGCTATCAGGGCAAATGGAGCCCATCAATGCTTGCAGATTATTGCTGGACAGTGACAAGAGATGCTCCATTTAATGAATACAAGAGACAAGCCAAGAAGCGCCGAGTAGACACTGAATAGGACTAAACTATGTACATAATAGTTTTTTCCTTTTGTTTCATAATAAATTTTATTTATATAACCCTTTTGCTGTTTTTAAAGTGTTACATAAACAGGACAGGTGAAATATTATCATGTAAAGCAACCATAAACACATGAAAAGACCTAGGTTTACAATTTATGATTGTAAGGATTGTAAGGGGAGGGATAGCTCAGGGGTTTGAGCATTGGCCTACTAAACCCAGGGTTGTGAGCTCAATCCCTGAGGGGGCCATTAAGGGAACTGGGGTAAAAATCTAGGGATGGTCCTGCTTGGAGCAGGGGGTTAGACTAGATGACCTCCTGAAGTCCCTTCTAATCCTAATAGTCTATGATCTACGCAATATACAGACATAAAATGTAAAAATCTAAATATCTTTGAAACAGTAGCCAATCAGTTGTTTTAATTGTCATATTTTAATTCAGTACATCAAAATACATAATAAATATCACATTTTATCTCTGAAGCAGACGACTTCTCAAAAATTGTAGACCAGTGTTACCAGAGTGGATCTTTCTGCAGGCCTGGGTAGCCAGGCTGCCCTATAAAGCTGGCTAAGAGACAGGAAGCAGGGCAGAGACAGGAAAGGGAGGAGTATGGGCTCTAGATCCCTGCTGGTTGGGAAGTTAATAGTTTCCCAGAGTGTTGGTCTCTGTACATATCTGTAAATAATAGGTGGTGGGTACAGACACAAACAACAAAAGGACACAGGTGCTGCACTTCAGTTGGTCTCTGACTGCATTTGTGGAGGGGCAGGGAGAAGGCATCACTACAGTCATATACCACCAAAATACCCATTGAAGGTAAGTGGATTTTTTGTTCAGTGAAATGTACAGAATGGGGCCTAAAATGTTTTCATTTCATGGCCAGATCAAAAAACACAGGTGTTTTCATAAGCTCCTATCACTAAATTCACAACCTCTTGCAAATGCAGAGAATGTGACTTGTTCTTCTTTCACTGACAGAAGCTTTACAAAAGTACAACTACATTGACTTCAGAAGAGTTACTCTTGATTCACTGCAAAGCAGAGGGAGACATCTCCCTCTGGCCCAGCCTAAGACTAAGTTCCCTTTGTGGATCTAGCCCGCAGTGACTACAACCTGGTACAGGTGTCACATTGTTGACCATTTTCCAGCAGTTACCATGGCATCTGAGATACTGCAAAAACCAGATCCTCAGCTGGTGTAAATCAGTGTAGCTCCATGGAAGTCATTTGGGGCTTGACCCATGGAGGGACTTATGTACTGCAATGTCTAATTTTTAGGCACTTTGTCCCTGATTTATCAAGATATTTAGGTACCTAGGCTTTGATTCAACAAGGGATATAGGTGTTGTGATGATCAGAGTCACAAGTACTAACTTTTAGACGCCTTGAAAATCACTGGGATTCACAAAACCTTATTTCAGTGCTCAGGCTTCCCATACAATGAATGCAGGGAGACAGGTGCCTGAGAATGGGATTCACAAAGCCAGCATGCTGCATGGCTCCTTGCCTAAGCTAGCCAATGGGAGGTGCTGAGCAGAAGGGGGGTGTTAAGTACCACCTCTTTCAGGGAGTTCTGCATCTTCCTCTGCTTGTGATTCTCAGCTGTGATCCCTCACCTGGAGTTTGGCGCATAAGGCATTTCTTGCAAGTGATGGGGAAGAATTCCCTCCCTCATTGCTTTTAGCCCAGTGGTCCAGGTACTCACCTAGGAGACCATGGGTTCATAATCCCTCTGAGGGGCAGAAGTGGGCTGAATGGGGCTCTGCCACCTCCCATGTAAGGCTCTAACCACTGGGCTATGGGATGTTCTTATGTGGGGCCCCCTCAATCTCTCCCATTGTTGTAGTCTCACTTTGAATAAATAATTAAAGCAGCACTGGAGAGAGGGTGGGGGGCAGATCCAAGGTCTTCTACTTTTGGGGTAAGGGTTCTAACCACCATGATATAGAGTCATTCTTGTGCAGTCTCTCTCTCTCTTTCTCTCCCAGGCCCCCGGCCATATGATTCTTTCTATTCCTCCAAAGTTGAATGGCTTCAGCAGGAGAAATTGAGGGAGCTCCAGATCTGAATACCTCATAGCTCAGTGGTTCGGGCCCTCATCTGAGAGGCACCAGATTCCTGTTCAGCTTCCTTCTTCCCCTCAGTGGGATATGGGACTAGAACCAAGTGTGTCCTCAGCACTAGACTGAAGGTTATAAGGGAGGTCCTGCCCCTCCTCTGTCTTTTTATGTGGATTTATGAAAACATCCTACCAGATCAGGCCCTGCAAGTGAGCTAGGCAGAGGAATACCCATTTTGTCCCAGTCTGGGAATTTGCGCTGGGGCTCAAGCGGATGATAGGTGTCCAGATCCCCAAGTGAGGCTGCAGCGCACACGCCCAGAGGCAGGAACACAGACACCTAGGGAACATTTACACTGAGAATTTAGGCACTGAATGAGTTTAGGGGACTAAAGGATTCAGCTGCTGAGCAGCGGTTTTATGGGGTGGGTCTGGGAGGCCTCCCCTTCAGTTAAGTGGTTAGTGTAGCAAGCCAGGCTGTGGATGAATCCAGTTCAGTTTCCCCCTTCTGCCTGATAAGAGGAAGGGTTTGCCCAATAGCATCTCTCTGTTGGATGCCCAAACTGCTTCACAATAGACTCATTCTCACTCCCTTTGTTGCTCGCTATATATTTAATTATTTCATACAAAGTGGAACAGCTTCTACAGGAGAGACTGAGAAACATTCAGTCTACAATATCCCATAGTCCAGGGTTAGGGCACTCACCTAGGAGGCTAGAAATCCAAGTCCAAATACCAACCGCACATCACACAGGGAGGGGAACTGAACTCAGGTTTTCTACATCCCAAGTGAGTGCTTCAACCCAGGAGATAAAAGTTATAATGGAGGCCTCACCTGCCCCCACCTCCATCATTTTGTGTCTGTTTAGTTGTGCTCTGAGACCACCTACCAGATCAATCCCCACAGGCTAGGCAGGTGGTGCCAAGCCTGCTCTGAGGACCCCATTGGGACTTAGGGATCAGATGGGCACCCAGGCACTTACACTAAGGTAGCTGTGTACATGCTGACTGGCAGAAACTAAGGAGCCTCGGGGACTTGAATGTTGGAAAGTCAGGCACCTAGGGATTTTAAAGGCTTACAGGGTTAAGCGATAGGGGTTTTGTGGAGCTCAGTGGCACTGACATGTTGGATTTAGGCACCTAAAGTAGCAGTTAGATGCCTAAGTCCTTTTGTAGAGCACAATAATTTCAGCTCCCCAAGGATTTGGAGATGGCTCTTACCTATTCTACAGCTATAGGAATGTAAAAACATACATAAAGATTTGAAGTCTATGGAAATACTTTATTGTTTTTAACATGCTATATTGCCAGTTGACAGAGAAATTGCCATGTAGCATCAGCCCTGTGGTTCTTCTAGTCCAGGCACTCATCTCCAGTGGTAGCCAGTATCAGCTGCTTCAGAGGAAGGAAAATTATAGGCTAAACTGTGAGGAAAATTTCATCCTAGCCCAGGCAGTCAGTGGTTGGCTCATGTCCTGAAGCATGAAGGTCTCTTCAAATAATAAAGACATTTTAGAATTCTGTTAGTCTCCATGTCTGAATGATCTCATGAGCCACCAACATGCACAAGTGTGATCAGAGTGTTAACTAGAGAGGGAAGTGATAGTGACCGTCAGAGAGAAAGAGATGGACATACAGATGAGTTGTACGAGATGTCCACCCACATGTCTCAGAAAATCATTGGTTTATAGCCAGATAAGAAATAAGAAAGAAAAACAATGAAACAGTGTGTCATAATTTTGTAGTTTTTTCTTGTTGCTCCAGTTCTTTGTGCAAATTAAAAAGAATGCTGACACACTGTGTTCTGTCTCTGTCGAAATGCAAGATTCATTTTGTCAAGGATTTGTGGCCCATAGTCCTTCTCAAAGCTTCTTTAACATCCTTGTTTCTCAGGCTGTAGATGAAGGGATTCAACATGGGGATGACGAAGGTGTAAAACACAGATACTGCTTTCCTTGGGTACAGAGAAGATAACCAAGTGGGCTGGGCGTACATGAAAGCAGTGGTCCCATAAAATAAAGTCACAACCAACATGTGGGAGGTGCAGGTGGAGAAGGCTCTGTGCCTACCCTCAGCAGAGCTAATCCGGAGGACGGTGGAGATGATGTAGATGTAGGAGATGAGCACAATCAGGGCAGTGCTCGCTATGATGAGGCCACATAAGGTAAACATCACAAGATTATTGACGTACGTGTCGCTGCAGGAGAGACTGATCAAGGAAGGGCCATCACAGAAGAAATGATCGATCTCGTTACGCCCACAATATTACAGCGTAAAGGTGAAGCCTGTTTGCACCATGGCATTCACACAGCCGCAGATATACGACCCTACCACCATCTGAATGCAAACCCACTTGGACATGGTGATGGGATACAGGAGCGGATTGCAGATGACGGTGTATCGATCAAACACCATCCCTGCCAGGAGGAAACCTTCGGTGGTGAGGAAGAGACAGAAGAGGAAGAATTGGGTGGCACATTCGTTATAGGAAATGGCTTTGCTCCCTGATAGGAAGCTTGCCATGGCTTTGGGGGTGATGGTGGAGGTGAAGCAGAGGTCTAAGAGTGACAGGTTCATGAGGAAGAAGTACATGGGGGTGTGAAGGCGAGAGTTGACTCTAATGATGAGGACCAGGGTGGTGTTTCCCAGCACGTTTACTGTGTAAATCACCAGAAACAAGACAGAGGGGATCATCTGGCATCCTGGACCGTTTCCAAACCCTAGCAGGATGAATTCCATGACTGCTGTGTGGTTCCACTCTCTCATTGGCGCCATGGCTGTTAAATCCTTTGGAAAAAGTGTGATATAAGGATTAAAGAAGAGGCAAATGAAGAAGATGCAATGACAGGCTTCATGAAAAGAGGGAGGATGGTCATGTAGAATAGACCCTGGTCTGAGACTCAGCAGATCAATGTTCATTTTCCAGCTCTGCCACAGACTCCCTGTGAGGCCTTGGCCCAGTCACTTGGGCTGGGATTTTCAAAGCAGCCAAAGGGAATTGGGCACTCAATTCCATTCAATTTCAGTAGGATTTAGTCACCTAGGGCCAGATTTTTGAAGGTATTTCTGTGCCTAGTGGAATTTTTAAAAGTGCCAAGGCATCAAAATCTCATTGATTTCAATGAGTGTTAGACATCTAGATGCTTTTGCAAAATCTCACTAGGCTCCTAGATTCATAGATTCCAAGACCAGAAGCAGCCATTCTGATCAATACCTTTAATCCTAAATGCCATAAATTGATCCTAAATATCTTTAAAAATCAGGGGTCTAACTATTAAGCTCTTGTGAAAACTCTCAGCTTTGCTATTTCTGTCCCTTAGTTCCCAGTTCTGAAAATGAAGATAATATTATTTCCAGAACTCAGAGGGTGTTGTGATAATAAAATCACTAATTTTGGAATTGCTCAAATGCTACCGTGGCAAGGGATAAAGTACCTTGTGAGTGATTTTCAAAATGAGCCACCTCAACTCCCATTGACTTTTTATAATATTTGTCTCCTTAATTCACTAAAAGTTCTATTGAGAATCTTATCATAGATAGATTGAATTTGATGGCAAAGCTGCCTTTGACTTGACTGTAAGCAGATAAGGCCCTTGTAATCCAAGTTAAACAAATTCCTCATAAAATTTGAGTTGTTCTTTTGGAAGGCATCTTTTCTAGACTAGCAGCCAAATTAACCTGCTATTCCTTACAGCTGTAATACAAAGCACATCTCTTTGGCCAAGTTGGACAATTGCAGACTCTATCCATTCATGTGTGATCCCATTGATTTATAAAAGAGTGGGAGAATGAGACTTTGACATCAATAATATCATACAAGAAGATTGGATGACCTTGAAAACTGGAGTAATAGAAATGGGGATGAAATTTAATAGCATAAAGTGCAAAGTCATGCACTTAGGGACTAACAGGGTTTTTGCTATAAGCCGTGGATATATCAGCTGGAAGTGACAGAGTAGGAGAAAGACCTGGGTGTACTTGTTAGTCACAGGATAACTACGACCCATCAATATGATGTGGCCATGAAAAAGGCTAATGCAATCCTAGGATGCATCAGGAGAAGTATTTCCAGGAGAGACAGGGAAGTGTAATTACCATTATACAAGGCACAGATGAGACCTCATCTGGAATACTGTGCGCCATTCTGGTCACCTATGTTTAAGAAAGATGAATTCAAACTGGAACAGGTACAGAGAAGGGCTGCTAGGATGATCAGAAGAATGGAGACCCTTCCTTATGAGAGAAGACTTAAGAAGCTTTACTTTTTTAGCCTAACCAAATGAAGGCTGCGGAGAAATTATTGATCTTTATAAATACATCATGGGGATAAACATCAGGGAGAGAGAGGAGGTCTTTAAGGGCCAATATTGGCCTTAGAACAAATGGATATAAACTGACCATCAACAAGTTCTGGCGTGAAATTAGATGAAGGTTTCTAACCATCAGAGGAGTGCCGTTCTGAAACAGCCTTCCAAAAGGAGCAGTGGAGACAAAAAACCTAACTTATGAAGGGAGTTGTATGATGACACTGCCTACGATGGCACGTGACCCATATGCAACTGCTAGTAGCAAATATCTCCAATAGTCAGAGATGGGACACTAGAGGGGGAAGGCTCGAAGCTACTAGGGAGAATTCTTTCCCAGGTGTCTGGCAGGTGCATTTCTCCCACTTGCTCAGGGACTAACTGATCTCCATATTTGGCATCAGGAAAAATTTTCACTTGACCAGATTGGCAGACAGTGAGGGTTTTCTCCTTCCTCTGGAGCATGAGGCGTGGATTAATAGGAGGGTTGAACTAGAGTAAATGGTGGATTCTCTATAACTTGAAGTCTTTAAATCAAGATTTCAGGACTTCAGTAACTCAACTCAAGGTTACAGGTCTATTGCAGAAGTGGGTAGGCAAGGTTCTGTGGACTGCGATGTGCAGGAGGTCAGACTAGATGATCACAATGTTTCCTTCAGGCCTTAAAATCTGTGAGTCTGGGTCGGTCCTGGGTCCGGTACTATTCAATTTTTTGATTAATGACTTGGATAATAGAGTGGGGAGTATGCTTATAACATTTGTGAATCATATGTTTAAAAGGGACCACAAGGGTCATCGAGTCTAAACCCTTGCAAAAAGGCAGGATTTGTTGCTTCTAAACCATCCAAGACAGATGTCTATCAAACTTGGATGACATCAAGCTGGATAGACATGTATCTTGGTGTTCACAAGCATTTTGGAGGACAGGACAAGAAATCAAAAGGATCTTGACAAATTGGAGAAATGGTCTGAAATGTGCAAACTGAAATTCAGTAAAGAAAACTGCAAAGTACTGTACCTAGGAAGAAAAACATTCATTGTATGACTACAAAATGAGAAACAGTTGGCTAGGTGATGGTACCGATGAAAAGGATCTGGGACTTATAGTGGATCACAAATTGAATATGAATCAACAATGTGATGCAGTAGCGAAAAGGCTATCATTCTAGGGTGCATTAACAGGAGTGTCCTATGTAAGACAGGGGAGGGCATTGTCCCACTCTACTTGGCACTGGTGAGGCCTCAGCTGGAATACTGTATCCAGTTCTGGGTGCCAAACTTTAAGAAATTTGTGGACAAATTGGAAAGAGTGCAGAGGAGAAAAACAAAAATGATGAGAGATTTAGAAAATCTGACCTATGAGGAAAGGTTAAAACTAGGCAAGTTTAGTCTTGAGAAAAGAAGACTGAGGGGGCATCCGATGAGAGTCTTCAAATATATTAAGGACTGCTATAAACAGAATTGTGAGCAATTGTTCTCCATATTCACTGAAGGTAGGACGAGAAGTAAAGGGTTCCATCCGCAGAAAAGAGATTTAGGTTAGATATCAGGAAATTTTTTTTAATTGTAAAGGTAGCTGAGCTCTGGAATAGGCTTCCAAGAGAGACTGTGGAATCCCTGTTATTGGAAGTTTTTTTTTTTTTTAAAAAACAAGTTAGTCAAAGTTGTAAGGGAATTCACAAACTGTCACTATAGATGTGATTCTCTTCTGTCAGATGAAACACAGCTGAGATCTTATGACTGGAATCTAGGGCAACACCTGAAGATGTTCAGGGAATCCTCTGAAGATGCAGAGATGTCTGTGTTTCTCTGATTCCAGGGAAGTGTTAGTTCTGCCTCATGTAACATTATTGAAGTTGGGATTTTCAGTGGTATGCATCTCCTATTGAACTGATTGAACTAGCAATTTTCAGACTCTGCTGAGTACTGCAGGCTAATTTTTGGAGGAAAATCTTTTAATGGTCTTCTTGAATTCTCTCATTCCTCCATTTCAGCACTATCCTAAGCACCCTAGCCCAACGTGCTCCTCCATTCCCAAAAGAGGTTAGTTGTATTAATGCATTCACTGTTGTGAGAGCAGTAGATAGGTCACATCAAATGGCTATCTCTGAATCAGGAGGTTAGTTCCTTTGTATATGGCATGGCAGAGACTAACTCTCCATGTTTGGTGTGCACACTTCTAAAAGGACTTTGAGAAAATGAAAAGGGTTCAGAGAAGAGAAACAAAAATAAGTTGAGGTTTTACAATGAACTAACAAAGGAGATCAATCTATTTAAATTATTCAAGAGATGGTTTAGACATGATTTGATCATGGTCTATAAATGCCTGACAGTAGAAAATATTAGCTTTTTTAGACACATCACCACAATTGGAGCTCATGAACATACAGTTGCTCTCAATTCATGTAGAAAAATTGGAGTCAGTGCAGAAAACAACCACGAAAATTATTTGAGTGGCAAAGAAAATACCTTACAGTGAGAGAATTAAAGAGCTCAATAAGTTTAGCATCTCAAAACCTTGATCAGGAGATGATCATAGAAGCATTGAAATGTAAGGCTGGAAGGGACCTCCAAAGGTCATTTAGTCCATTCCCCTGCACAGAGAAAGGACCAAGTATACGTAGACCGTCCCTGAGAGGTATTTGCCTAACCTGTTCTTAAAAATACCCTCCAATGACAGAGATTCCACAACCTCCCTTCAAAGCTGTTCCAGTGCTTAACTAACCTTATAGTTGGAAGGTTTTCCTAATATCTAACCTAAATCTCCCCTACTGCAGATTAAGCTCATTACTTCTTTTCCTGTCCTCAACGGACATGGAGAACAATTGATCTCTGTCTTCTTTATAATAGCCCTTAATATATTTGAAGATGGTTATCAGGTCCCTCCCCCTCCTCAGGCTTCTTTTCTCAAGACTGAACATGTCTGGGTTTTTTTAAACCTTTCCTCATAGGTCAGGTTTTCTAAACCTTTGATCAATTTTGTGGTCTCTTCTGTACTCTCTCCAATTTGTCCACATCTTTCTTAAAGTGTGGTGCCCGGAACTGACCTAGTACTCCAGCTGAGTCCTCAACAATGCCTGATACAGTGGGACATTTATCTCCTGTGCCTTACATGCAACATTCCTGTCAATACACCCACCCCAGAATGATATAAGCCTTTTTCACAGCTGTAGCTCATTGTTGGCTCATATTCAATTTGTGATCCACTATAACCCCCAGATCCTTTTCAGCAGTACTACCACCTAGCCATTTGCTTCCCATTTTGTAATTGTGCAATTGATTTTTTTTTTCGTCTGAAGTATAGTACTTTGTACTTTTCTTTACTGAATTATACCAAACCCAGGACAGATCTCTTCAGGATCCCACTAGATATGTTCCCCCATTTTGACAGCAAACCTCCTACAGCTATAGTTTGAGTACAGTCTTTCAGTATTGTACCCAACTTATAGTAATTTCATCTAGACCACATTTCCTTACTTTGCTTATGACAATGGAACATTCAAGAATATAGTTTCTACAGCTTTGCCCCTATCCACTAGGTCAATGATCCTGTCAAAGAACGAAATGAGTTTGAATTGGCATGATTTGTTCTTCACAAATCCGTGTTGGCTATAACTTGTTACCCTGTTATCCTCCAGCGGCTTACACATTGATTATTTAATCATTTGTTCCAGTAACTTTCCAGGTACCAAAGTTCTGACTGATCTAAAATTCCCTGGGTCCTCTTTCGTCCTCATTTTTTTTTAAAGACAGAAACTATGTGTGTCCTTCTCCAGCCCTCTGGGACCTCACCCATCCTCCATGAGTTCTCAAAATTAATCGCTAATGGTTCTAAGATTGCTTCATTTAGTTCCTTAAGTACCCGAGGATGAATTTCATCAGGCCCTGTTGAGTTGAATACGTTTAACATATCTAAATATTCCTTGACCTGTTCTTTTCTTATTTTGGCTTGTGTTCCTTTCCCCTTGTTGTTAGTATGAATTGTGTTAAACTTCTGGTCACCATTAAGCTTTTTAGTGAAGACTGAAGCAAAACAGCCCTTAAATACCTCAGTCTTCTTAATATTATCAGTTATTGGCTCTCCTTTCCTATTAAGTAGAGGACCTACACTTTCCTTTGTCCTTCTCTGACTCCTAATATAGTATTAAAGAACCTCTTCTTAGTGCCTTTTATGTCCCTTATTAGGTGTAACTCATTTTGTGACTTAACCTTTCGGATTTTGTCCCTCATGCTTGTGCTGTTCTTTTGTACTCATCCTTAGCAATCTGTTTCCACGTTTTTTATTCCTTTTTCATTTTCACAACATTAAAAAGCTCCTGATGGAGCCACATTGGCCTCTGACTATTCTTCCTATCTTTCTTCCACACCGGAATAGTTTGCTGTAGCACCTTTAAGACTGTATCTTTGAGAAACTGCCAACTCTCAGGAACTCTTTATTTTTGTTTACATTTTCTTCTCATGGGACCTTACCTACCCATTTCTTTGAGTTTTGAAGTACATTGCCCTTATTCTGCTGCTCTCACCCCTTCCTTTCCTTCAAATTATTAAATTTATCATTTATCATTGATCACTTTCACTCAAATTACCTTTAGCCTTCAGATTCTCAACCAATTCCTTCTTGTTAGTCCTAATCAAGTCTGAAATGGCTTTTCCCCTGGTTACTTCCTCCATCTTTTGAAACAAAAGTGGTCCCTCAAACATTCCAAGAACATGTTGACTATTTTGTGTTTTGTCATATTACTTTTCCAAAAGATGTCTTGGTAGTTAAAGTCCCCCATTATTATCAGGTCTTATGTTTGGGATAATTTTGTTATTTGTTCTAGAGAGTCCACATCCACCTCCTCTTCCTGATTTCATGATCTATAACAGACCCCTACCATGACATCACCCCTGTATTTTCACCCTTTTATCTTCACCCAGAGACTTTCAACTGATCTGCCTCTCACCTCCTTCTGGACCTCAGAACAAATCTATGAATCTACAAATCTGTGTGGTCTCCTTAAGTCATAAAATTATTTAATTTAGGTCTGATTTAAAAATCTGATAAATTACTTGTGTAGGAGATTTAACCAGACACACTGAAACACATTCACACACACTACTGCCTCCGCTCAATACTTTGCTGTTACAAACTGATTATTTGCATATTAGCACGTATCCCTGCTGGCAAAAATGGAAAACTAAAAGGATAAAGACTGCATACTTAAAGTCCTTTGAACTTTGTGTCTCTTACGGCACTTCTTCAATATTATTTGCCATTGATGGTCATTGTCTCAGGCTCTGCGGCCTCTTTCACTAGCCAGCAGGAGAACAGTGACTCAGCAGTCTGTGAAAATTATTTGAAGCTGAGGATGCTGTTGGGTTCCTTCACCAGCACAGGAGATGAAGAAATGACTTTTCATCCAGTCCTGTGACTTCTGGAGATAAAGATACAATAGCATAAACTGATGATTCATCTCTGACAAGGCTACTTAAAGTCTCGTGGCTTTTTCTCTCCCTCTCATAACTCCACCCAGGGCCCCAGGACAAATCAGGATAGAGCACTTCCCCTAGAATTACTTGGCATTTCACCCAACAGAGAGAGATTCAGACACTGTAATTGAAATCAGGATGATGGGGGGAGATATCTCCATTTTGGAGAAGTCATCTGAAAATCCAACAGCCTCAGCATTGTAAAATTGAACATTGCTGAGTGTATATTTCCAAAAAAAGGGGATATGTATTAGAAGTGGCTTTTATTTTCCCCCTAAGAAATCCAACAGGATTTCTTAAAGTATCTTAAAAAGTAAGGAGTTATACTTTAAACACATGTCTTTCTTGTATACATGTAACAGATAAGGCATTGTAACCTATGTTGGGAGTGGAAGAGGGTGGTTTTCTGATTTACATAATGGTCGCAATCAGCTCCATTGACTCCAGTGGAGTTACTCCTGATTTACATCAGGGTGCGTGAGAGGCAAATCAGACCCTCAGTCTGTAGCCAGACCCTGGAAAGTTCTCTGAGTGTGTCTGAAATTAGGACTGATTAGATTTGATTGGGCTAGCAGGTCAAATGGTATTTTTGTCTACTCCCTGAAATGATTAATTTAACTCTGAGACTCAGATGTTGGGTGTGACTACCTGTACTTATCAGTTTAACATTTCCCTGAGAGGTGTGAGTGTATCCCACAATTAATTGTGAAAATGTCCCCCAAGATAGCATGCCAGAAGGTGGGGAAAAGGACAATGGGATTGTAGTGGGTTGGTTACTCGCTCCTGCCCTTCAGGGCTTAAAGCAGCCCTGGAGACAGCTGCAGCTCTAAAAACTGGGCTGACTGGGGAAACAGCCACAGCTGGGTCGTGCCCCAATCAGCCTACAGCTGGTCCCTGTAAGAGGCTGTGAGCCAGAAGCCCAAACAGTCTCCCTCTGCCTGTACAGGAAGCAGGGCCTGGCTGTAGGGAGCTAGACACAGGGTACCTCAGTGGAGCAGGGCTGGGGAAAGGCAGAGGAGCTGGGGAGCTCCAACCTCGAAAGCCCCAGGCTGCGGCCTAACATAAGGCCAACAGGTACTGGGGGTTGCAGAGAGCAGCCCAGGGGTAGGCAAAGGCAGCAGGTCCAAATCCAACCTTCCTGGTGATGAGTAGCTGTAACTGCAGCCTGCCCCAGGGCATGGGCATAGACAATGACTGGCAGTAGCCATATACTGAGGCGAGGTGGGGGATCCCTGGGGAGAGGCAGACCTAAAGAGAAAAGGGTTACTGCTCAGGGGCAGCACCCCAGCTAATAGGGCACCAGGGTCCTGAGAGGGACCCGGGGGCCAGAGGACAGGCCGATCACCAGCCTGCAGGGGGTGCTCCAGCGCTGGCACAAGCTGATTCCTGGAACAGACCAGCAGGAGGTGCCACAGGGTTGAGTCCGCATGTCTACAGGGATGCCTATCCTTATCCAGATGGGCACACATCTTTTGCCTGATGCTATGTGGACACCATGTTCCAGCACAACTGGCCAAATGTGAATGCACACTGCTGAATTTGTTTTGTCGGTAGTGGAACTGGCTGGAAACTCAAATTCACATTCTGTGGGAAATTCTGAAATTTCAAAAAGGGAAGTTATGCTGAAGAAAAAAAATAATTTCCCACAGACCAGAAATTCCCTAATTTTGTTTAGAATATTTTGTTTTGACTTTTCAAAATGTTTCCACCTCCTCACAAAGTGCTCAAAGACCCAGCAACCTGCCAGGCAGCAAAGTGGGAAGTTCTGGGGTCCTGGAAGCCCCATATTCTCTTTTTACAAGCACTTAGATGCCTTATTTCCATTGAAATCAGTGGAAGTGAGGCACATTTGTAAATCCCACCTGGTCTAAAAATCTGTCCCCAAATCTATTAAGGACTGTGAAGCACTCAGATACTGCAGTGATGAGCTAGAAAAGTACTTAGAGAGTAGAGCTGATCTAAAATTTACCCATGGAACAACTTTTTCTTCAAAGAAAATGCTGTTTTGTTGAAATTGAAACTTTCCATGGGGAAGTGTCTATTTCTTCAAAATTTCATTGAAAAAAAGGAAATGAATTTTTGTGACAAGATTTGCTAAGCATTTCAACAAAAGCTCCATTTCAACCTTATTGGAATGTGATGTTGCGATTTTTCATTTCAAAAGAAACTTTCTGTTTCAAAATTTATTGTATTTTAGCTAATACAATAAAAAATTTAAAAAATGCAGATTTTTATCCTAATGGAATATTTTTATTGACCCAGAAAAAGGTTTTATCCAAAAAATTGCTTTGTAGCAAATTTGGAGATTTTGGTTTTGTTCCAGTTTGGGGCCCAATACTCGGATGGTGTAAATTGAGAACTTCCATGGAAATCTAGGCTGCAACTCCACTGACCAATTCTATATTTCAATCTAACCCCCTTTAAACTAAGTGACAACTAAGGCCTCACATGCTCATTTGAACTAATTGAAAACTGGTAAATATTTTTTCATGAAAACTCCTGAAAATGTGAAATAGTGTACAAGTATCAGAAAGCAATTTTTTCCTTAATTCACCATTTTTCAAAAAAAATGTGTATTGAAAATTTTATTTTCAGTTTTTCATTTTTTGGTTTCCTCTTTTTCCTTATTTTCCCCTCTCCCCCTGCCTTTGCTTCATTTTCCATTTTTGCCACTGAAAAAAAGAAAGGAAAGTAGAAAGGGGGAGGAAAAGTTAAAAGAAACTGAAAAGCAAAATGTTACATTGTGACACAAAAAGGGATGATATATGTCACACGTCAATGAGGTCATGGTGTTCGCCCTCTGCAATGTCATCATAGCTGTCACTGTGGTGTCACCTCCTATGCCTTCATCCCCTTCATCATTCTCAAGACCTGCTCTGCAGTAGGTAGGTATAAAACCTTCTTCACCTGTGCCTCCCAAATGATGGCCATGAGTCTGTTCTATGGGACATCCTTCTTCATCTATGCCCAGCCAGTCACTATATCCGTTCCCAACCAGAGCAAAATGGTGTCCATGTTCTATACCCTGGTGATCCCCATGCTAAACCCTCTCATTTACAGCTTCAGGAACAAGGATGTGAAAGAGGCTCTCAGGGTTATGATGGGGAAGAAGAAGGGTTTTTTTTTTCAATTAACTGAATAGAGTCCTGGGTCCAGTGAGCTCACAGTGGGGGTGCACACCACCCTATTCTGGAGCAGAGCAGGTCTAAGGATGGGAGTTCAGTCTAGTACACCAGCTGAAGGTGTGATCCTTAGGCTTTAAGGCATCCATTCCATCTTTGCTATATATCAGAAAGGAAAACAATATTCCTGTCCATCATTTGCTAATCGCCTTGTCCTGTAGAACATGTTGGTCGATAGCTCCTAAATACACTAGTTTGGTTCAGTTCAGGTGCTATTCCCACCTTCGACCATATTTCTTACCATCTCGATAAGCCATTGACCTGTATAACATCCTCAGTTAAGGATGTACTGAGATGAAGTGGATTTCACTTACTCCCCATTTAAACTTGTTTTCTGTTTTATTATTTTCCTATTTCTTGCTCTTGGGAAAGTTGGCCAGCTCTGGCTAAGTCCTAATGTTATATGTGTGGATGGTCAAAAAATTTCTGCTGAAACTTCTTTTGAAGAGAGAATATGATTGTTGAAATAAATAAAAATTTTCAGTAAAGTTTCTCCTTTCTGTACAAAATTTCTCTTGAAAAAACTGAACACCTGAAAACATATTTTTTTTTATTTTCTGTTGACTAGTGAAATATTGCAGCCAAAAAGTGAAATGTTTCATCCAAAAATTGAGGTCTTTTAATTCTGAAATGCCACTGCTGTGCCTTGTGGGAGTTATAGTTCAGGTGCCTCATGTCCAAGTTATCCTCTGTGAACAGGTCCCCAACTGAACTTCATTTTCCATGATGTATCACAGCCATGTGACTTTCATGATGTACTACCTTCACTCACCAGGACCTGATCCTGCAAGGTAGTGAGGCTGGGATTCTCAAAGGAGGCTGAGGGAGTTAGGCACCTGATTCCCTTGGAAATTCAATGGGAGGTGGACATCTAACTCCTATAGGAAATCTCCTTAAATCTCAGTAACTTAAGAGTTCTCAGAGGGAGTTGGGAGCCTTTAAAGGCAATTCCCAGCACCTTGTAGGATTAAGTCCTATACAATCATGGTGTTTTCAATTACTCAGGCTGGGACTCTCAAAGGAACCTAAAGGAGTTGGGCACCTGACCTTCACTGAAATTCAGTAGAGCCCCAGCTCAACAAATGAAAAACCAGCTTGTCCAACCAAGTATGATTCAGGGGAAGAAGAGTTTCATTTCAAAGCAGAAGCAATGCCTCTTCCAAGAATAAGGCATCAATGTCACTATTGCTGATTTACACCAGATGGTGATCTGTCCCCATTGACTCCAGTGGGGCCAGCTGGAGATCTGGCCCCATTGACTCTGATAGAGCACTGCTGATTTATATCAGCTGGGGGTCTGTCCCACTGAGTCCAACATTGATTTATGCCAGCAGGGGGTCTGACTTGAGAACTTTATACAGCAACAAGCTCATAAAGAAGGCCAACAGAGTGTGGTTTTGAGAATTTCTGAACATTACCCTTAGCTCTGAGGAAATTGAACTATGAGATGAATTGTGTTTTTCTACCCACCTTCCCATATTAGCAGAGGAGCAGGGTGGGGACGCTTTGGAAGGGCTGGTTCAGGAACATCTAGGCATCCCTTGTAAAGAGGGGCGGCTCTATGTTTTTTTCCGCCCCAAGCACGGCAGGCAGGCAGCTTTCGGCAGTGCGCCTGCGGGTAGTCCGCTGGTCACGTGGATTCGGCGGCATGCCTGCAGGAGGTCTGCTGGGGCCGTGCCATCGGCGTCCCCCCTGAATTTCTGCCAAAGCCGCAGGACTGGTGGACCTGTGGCAGGCATGCCGCCAAAAGCAACCTGACTGCCATCCTCATGGCGACTGGCACGCTGCCAACCATGGCTTGCAGCCCCGGGCACATGCTTGCTGCGCTGATACCTGGAGCCACCCCTGCTTGCAAAGTTATTTTCTTTGAACATCCCCAGTCCATATTGCAAAAGAAAGAGTGGTGTTAATCTTCCCTGCTCTGAACACAACCTAAGCTCCACTCATTCACAATTCAAACTAAAATGTCACTCACAAGAGACTGCCCTCTTCTTGCTTGGTTGATCTGATCAGCAGGAAAATAGTTGATGTCTTTGACTTTTATAGCATCACCATTAAGTTTCAGGATGAACAACTTACTGGCCAAAAACTGGGTTTGCAACAAAACAAAAATTTTCCCCCCAAATCTCCTTCCTACAAAAAATGTTTTATTTTCCATCTGAAAATTTTCATTCCCCTTAACTCTCCAGCCTGGTTTGTCCCTCATGATGCTTTCTTAGTGACAAGCAGCTGTTTTCACTCAGGTGCTGTCATCACTCCAGCTGCTGTTATCACTCAGCCACCAACGTACAGAGACTCACCCAAGTAAGTTGCATGAATGTTCTCTAAGCCACTTATGAACTATATAGAGGGAGACACCAGCAAATACCCCCAGG